>NW_008679225.1:0-2374 GCF_000695815.1 Acanthisitta chloris | reverse complement strand
AAAGCAAAAGCTTAAAGAAAAAGAAACTCGAGAAAGCAGAATCATTAATCTGTGTTGATTTCTGCTAGATCCACTGAGGAGAGCCATAGGAGTTTGCCTATAGTGTATTTTGAACCATTACAAAGAGTCTCATCTAAAGGCAATGTGCACTTACGTGTTAATTCATACGTCGTTAATGCAGAGCTGCTGTTCACTGTCTTGAAGCTGCTTTGGGCTATTCAGGGTAAGCAAAGCAGAAAGCTTGTTACAGTGCAAGGAAATAGTTATTGCAAATGATGTACAGCAGAGACAGAGGCAAATGAGGCAGCACACCCATACACAGTTTAAGCTTTAGGACTAGACCTTGAAGGGCAATAAAATCACATCACTCTCTCGTAACACATCAAACCCATCTCGCTCACATGGGGCTGTTTCATTTCCTCCTCAAACAGAGGAACTCACAAACACACAACACAAAAAATGCTCTGACTTTTAGATTAAATAGAACAAATGGGTAAAAGAGAAACAATTTCTAGGGGGGGAAACTCTCAACGGTGCATTACACCCTTATTGCTCAAGATGCAAAATTCAAACCCTGAAGGGTAAAGGCATGGGATGTGGGCCACAGAGCGAACACTTACAATAGGACAGGACCTGTTTCTTTAAGTGTGAGTTAGATTTCCCACGGACTTTTAGATTAAATAGAACAAATGGGTAAAAGAGAAACAATTTCTAGGGGGGGAAACTCTCAACGGTGCATTACACCCTTATTGCTCAAGATGCAAAATTCAAACCCTGAAGGGTAAAGGCATGGGATGTGGGCCACAGAGCGAACACTTACAATAGGACAGGACCTGTTTCTTTAAGTGTGAGTTAGATTTCCCACGACTTAAAGAAAAGAATTCAATATGCCTGCTGTGAGGTGCTGTGAGGGAATTGTAATAATATGCTAAGCTGTGCAAAACTGCGGGTCAGTGAGGAACAGAGGTGTTCTAAGGTGAGAATTATGAGGAGAAAGAGGGAAATTTATCTTAAAATACACTTGTCTCCACCCCTTTCTCTCTCTCTCTTGACTCCCTGGAGAGGTACAACTCATTTTTTTCTACTCAACAGCTATTAGGAACATTGCTGCAGGGCCAGGCAAGAGGGAAGAGAGGAAACTGGTTGGTTTCACAGGCTCCCTGGCTTTTGTGAGAGTAGAGAGCGTCCACAGTCATTATTTCATGATAATGTACAGTCAGTCATTCAGCTTTTGTCTGGGAAAACCCCTCATGTATACCTACACCTATAGGAGCTTTACATCTCTACTCTGTCCTGGTTAAAACTGCACAGTCTGAGAAATCTCATTAGCACTGACCATGTAAGTGAGGTCAGAGTTAGGTGCCTATGTTATATTTAAAGCATCCCTTTTCCCACACCCGCTCGAAAATTCACTCTTGCTTTTGTAGAAACCACTTTTATGGGTTCAGGGAAGCATGGAAGATGATGTAAGATATTAAAATAGTCTCACTCAACCCTATTCTGCTGCTCTTGGAGTATTATCTTATTCGGAATTATTCCACTGACATCAAACAGGACAAAAGCTGGTCCCTCCAAGAGCACATCTCAATGCTGGACCATATCTTTCAGGCTACTGAGTGCTCACATGTCTGCCTCCCATCATCTTATTCTGCCTATTCTTCCCTCTGATTTCTTTTCTAGCCTTTGTTTAAAAAGCCTTTTCATTTCTCTATTATTCCTCTCCCTCTCCAGCTTCTTTCCATACAAGCCATAAATCCCAGTAACTAACATGGAAAGCATGCACCTTAAAATTCCTGCTCATCTTTGTTTACTCCTAAAATATGGACAAGCATTTTGAAATTGTAAAAATTCTATTTAAAAATTCTCCTCAGCTGTTTCCTTATACTGTAAAAAGAAAAACAAAATGTCAATTATGAAAAAAAAACATTGAAAAAATAGCAAGAAAGAAAAAAGTTCCCAGCTGAGGAAAAACGAAGTGTCTGTCTGATGGCAGAACAAAGTATTTC
Source organism: Acanthisitta chloris (assembly GCF_000695815.1). Classification (NCBI taxonomy): domain Eukaryota; kingdom Metazoa; phylum Chordata; class Aves; order Passeriformes; family Acanthisittidae; genus Acanthisitta; species Acanthisitta chloris. The sequence continues at coordinate 368 of NW_008679225.1, read as the reverse complement.
AGGGTAATCACAAACTGGAGGTAGTGGAAAGCAGGAAAACAGAGGATACATGGGGACAGACCATCAATTCCAGCATGCTGGCAGAGATTAGCACAGACCATTACAATGCTGATCACACAGAAATCACTTGCATTTTTCAGCATCCTCCTCCTGATCGTGTAAAACTTAAATTATCCCCAGCATATTTAGACTTACATGTGATTTCCGTGGGGCAGGAGGGCATATAGTGTCTGATTGCATTTTTCAGCATCCTCCTCCTGATTGTGTAAAACCTAAATTATCCCCAGCACATTTAGACTTACATGTGATTTCCATGGGGCAGGAGGGCATATAGTGTCTGGTATAATGACAGATTACCCTTCTGGGAT
>NW_008679224.1:97330-112835 GCF_000695815.1 Acanthisitta chloris | reverse complement strand
CCATCTATAAATATAATTTTATTTATTTTTATTTTAAGTTTTAGTTCTTTTAAGTTAAAATTCTCCATCTCTCTAGGTATTATTTTTTGAATGGTGTTAACCTGCTGAAGTTTTGCCAGAATGGTGCCTGGCTGCGTCTGGGTTCGGTGAACTCGAAGACCTGGGACTGGGATATGCCATCTGTCACCATGTATTGTCCCTGATTTAATGGATCCTGGGGTGGTGGGTAGGCTGGAGGAACCGACTTGGAGTAGCTCACACCTGCATCGATGATTGGGGGGAAAAAGAAACAGATCAGTCAAAGAGCAATTGGGTCAATAGTCTTTCTTCGTCATGCTATTGCTTCTTATGACTTAATAACCAGGGTCCCGAACACCAGGGAGACGTGCTAGAGACGGCAAATCTACAGAGGAACGCAGCAGCTGCCTGACCTCAGCTCCGAGGCTGCCTACACTGGACCACGAGGTGAAGATTTGGACAAGATCCATTACTTTTGCATCGGCAGCGTTCTGCCTGCCCTCATGGAAAAGTCCTGTGTGACCGAAGGAGCACAGACATGGCCGGGCCACGTGCACTGGTCAGAGGAAGGTGAACCACCGCGTCATTCAACCCACTTGCAAATTTAACGCTGCTTCCAAGCTTGGCTTTCCCCTCCCTCCCAGCTATACCTGGAAAAGTTTTGCCCCCGCATGCCCCAGTGCCCAGCTCTGAGCAGCGTGACCCTGAGGACCGCCCGGCATCGGCTCCTGCGCTGGAATGGAGTAGAGCTGCTTTGGAGGAAGCCCTACACTGCAGGGACCCACTGCTGCAGTCTGCCTACACAAAGGGAAATTCATGATTTTCTTTAGGAAGGTTTTAGGACTTTTCCATAGGGTTTGTTTTAAATTCACCAGTCTGGTTTCAGCCCAAAGTGGCCGCAATGCAACGCAGAAAAGGCTGATTCTGCACAATCCAAACTGGTAGCAATGGATGGACCGGCAAGGCTACACTTTGAGGATCTAGATGTCTAATTCTCACACAGGTGAGCCACAGCTCCTGTGCAGGACTGGGGTGAGGGGATGCTGCCCTTACAGCTTTCCCATGGAAAAGGTGGGGGGGCTTCAGCAAGCTGGGACCTACACAGCCTGTTGTAAAGGATGGTGTAGAAAGGGCAGCTCCGGGTGACTGGAAGTGGAACAGAAGGGATGCATGTCACCACCAAAGCACAGACCATGGGGCACAGTAACACAGCTACATCTGTATTTCCTTCCCCACAACACCACTGATGAGGGATAATCCCTCCTTCAGCCTCAGAGCAGCGTGACCAGCTGGAATTCACAACTCCAAAGTAGGGCAGGAAGGAGAGAGGAGCAGGGCTCTGGAGCAGGTTGCTGTAAGCTCTGGCCATCTCTGGATCCCTTCTGCTGCATGCAGAACTGCTCTTCCTTCTGCGGGGAGGGCAGCCCCGGCCGTGACGGGTGCAGGCTTCGCACGGGCCATCTCGAGGCCACTGCCTCCCCTGGCTTTAACCGCAGGAGCGAGGCGACTCTACCCAAGCAGATCAGTGTCCTCATCTGGAAAGCGGGATGGCATCACCCACCTACCTCACAGGAGGGTTGTGAAGCTAAATTAATTAATGTTTGTAAAACACTTTGAGATCCTCGGCTGGGAAGGTGCTAGAGAAGGCAAAATACGGTGATTAGCACCCAGGTACCACAGCAAGGTGTGCACAAGAAACGCGACTGTTGGCATTCGGCTGGCGGTTCCTGCCCACACACAGAGACATGCTCGGGGCCAGCGCCGGCGGCACAGGCACAGGACGCTGCACACAGGTGCTACTTACACACAGGGAAAAGCCTCACAAAGTGCACTCACGGAGCTCGTCAGACAACTTTGACATGTTGCTGCGTTGCTATTCAGCACCTCTTTTGGATAGAAACTAAGCTCGTAGTGTGTCTTTACGGAACAGAATTAATTTGCTTCCCCTTGCTATAGACTTTACCAATCAACGGTGAAAATCCTCAAAAGGTTCAGACCAAGGGAGATACTGTCTTGGCTATGTCTAACTGATTTCTTTTTCTTTACAGCAAATACCATCAAATCGTGCAGCTCTCTGTCCACTGCAGGGAGTAACCAAAATCTTTCCTTACAGTGGACAAAACCCACCCTGTGATTCATACTTACTAACCTTTACCAAATTCATCACAGTTAGTATTTCAAATTTATTTGAAAAGATCAACCTGGAGATGTTCTGCATTTGTATCTGCACGCTAGAATAGAGTTACTCATCAGCGAGTTTTCCACTCTGTCTTCCTGAGCTCCTGTCTCCCACAGAAAGGCTGCAGAGCAGAGAGCAGCCCCAGAGTCCCTGCTGCGTGGGGTCACATCTGGCCTGGGGCAGGCCTAGGATACCTGACACAACTTCTGTACCATCCTCACTGTCATCCCCCGGCCACCAGGTTGGATTTACCACGCTGTATGACTGAAGCCAGTGATGTTGCACAAAGGCAGAGCACAGGCCTGAGCCCACCCCTGCCCTACCTCTTCCGTCCCTTCATCTGCTACTGTCCTGCTCCAAGGTGCCTTGCCCCAGTCAGGCCAATGTCTGGCAATGAGTCTGCTCGGGAGGGCAAACCCTAGCCCTGAGTCCATACAGGAGTGTCAACATTCTCCTGGAGGACACCAGCCCTTGGTGCCTTAGCCATTTTTTTCCAGCAAAGACTAGTATAGAATTTTAGCATCTGTAGGAAATTTGGCATCTGGTACAGGTCCCTTCCATGGCTAAAGTTGGGAAATAAATCTTCTTCTGTGTGGTATGTGGTTTGGCTCTTTGACTGACCCAGTGGACCAGGAATTGCTTCAAAGGCAAACAGTCCTTGTGTCACCAAAATTACTAACATTCTATAACACAAAGGAGCTGTGAATCTAAAGCTGCTACTAAGGGGAACACAGCAATTGTTTTTAGCTTTGGAAGGCCTTAAACCACATTGCTTTAATGACATGGCCCAATGGCTTTAGCATCCTGTGGCTGCAGAGTAGCAGTTGGCCTCGTGATGCAGCTGAGCTGGGACAAGCTTTTTATTGTCGCTAAACCAATTTGTGGAGGGCGAACTAATGTATTTTCATCATGATGCAGAAATGCTAAGAAATCTCCCGGATCAGCAAAATGTTATGCACTTGGAAGGCTGAAGAAGTAGAGAAAGGACAGTCTGGCTGATGTCCACTGACATTGATGGAGTTACACTGCAAAGAATGTGATCCATAGTCCGTCTCCTCCAAAAGAGAAAAAGGCAGACTCCCCTGGCCAGATCACTAGCAAACCCCATTCAGTTCTTTCCCAAAACAGCCTTTTTGGTCCATACTCCTGAAAATGTCTGTCCTTGCTTGAAACACACCCATGCACACACTGCCACTTCCCTGAGCAGAGCACCTCAGACCCCCATTCTCACAGTTTTATGTGTGCCCTGTGTGAGGATCTGGGCTACTGGCATTAACACCTAGGCTGGATGAACACCAAAAGCTCCTGGCTGGTTCTGCTTGCATAAGCAGCTGAAGGTTTGCATATTTATCATACTTAACAAATGGCCTAAATGCTCAAACCTGTGGATCACCATGGCATGCAGCATCACCATGTGTGTGGGCATGCAAGTAAAACCACTGTGCTCTGGTGAGTCAGGCTGACAATTCCAGAATGCATTTCCTTGTGACACTGTGAGACAGCACTTTGCAATAGCTCGAGGTGCCTCAAGAATGGCTGTTACACTTTTTTTTTTTTGGACATACCTACGTTCTTGACAAGGTGGAACACAGGAACCGGGGACTTGGGGAAGAAGATTCACCTAATCTGCACATCTTCAAATCCTGAGAAAGAGCAATTCTGGGAAAAAGTCTGGCAGGTTGGTATTTTTCTGTTCTGCTCTGAAGTGGTTAGTTCCCTCATCAGAACTCGGGGCCTTTGTGCAAAATTGTCTCTTGAGGGATATTTTTTTAACATGCAAAGCCATAACTCCACTGCAATTCAAAAGAAAGAAATGAGCAAAGCTCTTTTCCAAGGCAATTTTGGGCTGTGTAGTGAACAGAATTCAAAGCACAAAGGAAAGAATCGACAGATAAGGAATGATTTCTAGACACAGCTGCTGCACAGCCTCGGCAAGGCGTGAGAATGCAGCTCTAACCAGAGGCCAGACTTGGAGCTCCTTCTGCTGGCTCATGCATAATTCTGCACTGTGGCTGCAGCTGCACCGCGAGATGGCTCGGCAGGGCGGGGTGGTGGAGAGCTGCTCAGAATGAGAACAAGAGAACTCCCAGATTTATGATTTGGCTAGACAGAACTGGTAAGAGAGATGCTGCGTTGTCAGTTGAAATCATGTCTTTTTTTAGCACTAGGCAACGTCACTTGAAGTCTTTTGGATTTCTCAGCTCAGAAGAAAACAATTAAAAAGATTTAAGACTGTCTCTTTTTTCCCTTCTAGTTCTTTTTTTTTTCCTGAAGTGTCTCTTCTATTTGAGTTTACAACACGATGTCAGTAGGACTTGAAGATTTAGGAACATGCTCTTAGCTCACAGGCAATCCACATGGACACATGCAGACAGACCCATGTCATACAACAGGACAGCTATATCAGCACTGCCACCTTCCCGAGCTCATACAACACATACACAGAGTACACACACATCTCCTATACACCCCCATGTAAACTTGCCTTACAAGCTCTTTATTCCATCCTCAACATGTAAGATTTTAGCTCATACTTTGATCAGAAGCTACTTCACAGGCATTTCCTCTACCCAGCTGTCTAGGTATCACACTGTGCATTAGCCAGAGTTGAGTGGGGGACAATGACATCAACACCTGCATTCTGCACTGGCTGGGGGGAGACTGCTGGCAGGAAAGGGAGCAGTGCTGCACTAAGGAACCTTCCAGCTCCCTCTGAGCTCAAGAGCAGCTCAGCCAACTTGCATCTTTCAGGAGCCATGCTCAAAAACCCCATAACTTCAGTTTCCTCTTTAATACTGCAACCCCTACACAATATGATTAATTACTCCTGCAATAATGACAAGTTTAAGGTAAAGAAACAAGCAGTACTGTCTGTATGGGTACAGCCCTTTGCCCTTCTTCAGCACATTTCAACAGAGGATCTCAAAGCACTTCACCATGGTTCACTGGGTCACTGTGACGTTTAGGGTTGGCACACTACAGTGTGTCTGGTATTAGCTCTCCCTCACTGCAGCCCCACAGCGAGAGGTGTGGACAGCAGCTGTGAACAGGAACCCTCTGCCTCCAAAGGCAGTCCTGAGCAGCTGTGGACTTCAGCAGTTTATGCTTCTGTGCTGAACTACCCAACTCACATTTTGTCACACTTGCCCAAGAGGAATTTAAGTGGTGCCTTAGCCATGGCTCTTTACATAGCCAGGGATTTTTAACTTCAACAGCTCGGCCCAGGCAGACACTACCAGGGATGGTACTGGTGAGGAGAACATGCCTTTGCTCTCTTTTCTAACCACTAGCCTCACTCCTCTGTTCAGAAGGAAGACAGAGGGAAAAGGGCTGATTGCAGCCTGAGAAATGCAACACAGAAAATAGTCATCTCGGTGTCCTGGATGTTCCCCAGCCAACCACAGTATCTACCTACACACACTGAGGTAACTTGACCTTTCTGAGTCTATTTATCAAGTCTGTTACTGCAACCTTATGTCATTAGACTAGACATTAAGATAATGATTCCTCATGCGATAAGCAAAAGCTAATTGAGGCAAGATGGAATAAATGATACCGTGGCTTTATCAACCAAAGCCAGGTGAAAACTAATTTATCCCATCCTGTGTTTACACAGTCTGCCTCTCCTCCAGCATTCTGCAGACTGATCACAAAGATCACTCCATTGGTTTCACTGATGGAAAGAGATCAGTTCAACCATCCCTGCCCTGAAATGCTGCCCCTTCTGGGGGGCTGGAATCTCAAACATGACATTGATGCTGACATCTGGGCTCTTCAAATGAGGACCATTAACATCTCACCAAAAATCTGCCCTGGAGAAATTGCTCAAAGAGTGTGCCCATTGACGAGTCACTAGTACCATCCTCAGAGGTGTCCCAGTCAACAGTTTGTTAATGATTTGCCTTAGCTTGTAGATCTGACTGGTTTTCAGAGGATACTCCTGACTGCAGCTGGGTTCCTGATGCCTGGAGTGAGCAGCCATCTCTCTGTCCTGCCATCGGTGGGACAGTGCTTGTGGACCCAACGCATGAAGCGCTTGGGTGGGCACCACCAACGCCTGTGCTTGGAGGTTGTGGGTAGGGTCTGGATTTTACAAGCAATGGGGTAAGCCCTGTAATTTCTCTGTGGGGAAACGCCACTGTGAACATGATTAGCTCTTCTTTCACCTACTGCCTATGAAAAAAGGGAAGTGACTCTGATTATCTGAAAATGCAAATACCCCTCTTTGTTTTCAAGGGTTGGTCTATGTGTTGCTCAGGCTCCTGCACTCCCCTGAGGCTATGCCTACATATGTGAATAGGATGGGGAAACATGGCAGGGCCACGTCAATCTTGTTAGCAGGGAAGATGAAATAAAATAGGCTTAAACAGTCAGGAGAACCACGGGAGGTACCTCCAGTCTCTGTTACCTGGTCAGACCCGTCCTTGCCAGCTGGCTGCAGCCAGCACAGGTACAGTAACATGCAGTCACCTTGCTCTGCTGTGCACACTTGCTGGGGAGAACTTGATGTGCACAAGTGTGAGAAGTCAGAGAGAAGCTGTTGCGTGTTTGGGTCAGGGTTTTTATGACACAGCTTGCTGTGAGCTCAAGTGATCAGAAACTAATAAATTAGCAGGAAAACCCAGTGATTCAGACAGTGTTTTAAGGCAGGCCAAAGCAGTTCATGCTGGCTGATGATTTAGCCCCTGCTGGGTTTGCACAGCCAAGTGTTTATGGACAGGTTTAGTGACAGCATCCTTCTCAGCTCAGGGCTGGGGTGATGCTGACTGAATCTGTGCTTCCCTCCTTCTAAAGACCTGTCTAGGCTGAGGGCATCTGCTTTGGGGAAGCTATGCACAGTGCAGAGGGGAATACACAGGGCAGAGAGCACGGCATGAAGGAGTTGGCTCATAGTGTGAGGCTGAAAAGCTCTCCTGGGGCAGGAAACCCTACCAGCTAGCACTAAGGTTATTTCTTTAAATCTGAACAGACATTTATTTTCCAAAACAGAAACATTAGTGGGAAACAGTGCTTTAAGAATGGTGTCTCCTTCTTGGGAGAACCTCTAATACCCTGATGCCCCTGGCTGGCAGCTTCTAGGGATACGAGCAAAAATCCCTTCCATGTGCAGGCTGTTCTGCATGGGGATAGATGTGAGCAGAGCAGGAGACCAGAAACCTAACTGAATGTTTCTGTAGGCAGCAAACACTAATCTTTGGAGGGGAGATTACAAGTGGCCAGTGGAACAGAGGTCACTGATGGAGAGAGGCACTCCAGGAGCCTTCTGTTTCCAGATGCTTAGAAATGGAAAAAGTTCCCTGGATTAACCTGTGTCTACATTAAGGATGGACTGGAGATCCACAGGGGATCCGTTTTCAAGGGAACTTTAGACCTGTTTCCACTGCTTTAGTCAATAATCAGCACAGCTGGAAGCACACCTTGATGCCATCTTCCATGCTGCCCTACTGGCACAGGCAGCACAGGTCCTTGGTGGGGCCTGGACTCTCTGCAGAGGAGCCGCACACTTGGCTGGCTGCAGCCTGTAAAGGACCCTGGTTTTTTTTTTGTGTTTTTTTTTTTTTTTTTTTTTTTTTTTTTGTTGTTTTTGTAAGTCAAGACAAATTTCTCTTGTTATTTTACTATTATTTCTAGGAGACACCACACTGAATTCTATTCCCAGTTACCACACTGACATTGAAGGAAGCTAAAGGGCAGTAACCAAGAGGCAAAATCTTGAACAATCAAAGCAAAAAGAAAACAACAACCACCAGCCCTTATCTCTCTGTTGGTATGGTGCAGAGCCAAGGCTACCCATTTACTGTATGTCTAATGGACTTAAAGAAGGCCAAAAATTAGTTTAATGCTGTTTTAAGGCACCTAGTCTAATATCATTACATTTTACCCAATCCAATAAGTAGTGCAAATACTGGGATATTGCTGAAATCTGTCCTCATGCATCATTAACTCGATCTGGCAGGGAGCCTGGCCCTGCACTCGTGCACAGCGCTGTGCAGGTGTGAGCATCAGGAGGGACCTGCTTCCAGTGGGGCTGACCTGTGCCCCACAGAGGACCCTCAGGTGGGGATCAAAAACTCGTCAAAACACTGAGACTTGTGTTCTCACTTAATCACCAGATAAAGGTTCTACTAGTTTAAAAAGCAGAGTTTTAGGGCTTCTTCTGCTGTTCTCAGCTGTTCTCGCATCTCTCCCTTGCCTGCTGGAGCCAGCAGTGGTTTAAATGCCTCCTCTTCAAACACATGCCAGCCAGCTCAAGAGCAATACTTCTGGGAGGTGTGGTACAACAGTGCATGAAATAAGCAGCAGTTTATACTATTTGAAAAATGTTTTTCTGCTTCACCTCTAACAAAGTTGATTGCATTTTCCATTTCACCTCCTTCACGGCTTTTCTCTCTTGCTTAAGTGTTCTGTGACAGGGGAATTACCATGGTTTCCCATTTAAGAGGTGGAGGGAACAGCTGAGATAATCTAGGAACAAGTCTGTAATAGGCACCCACTGACACAGGAGTAGAGCTCTCGACACGTCAGGCCGAGCTGTCAAGCCCTGCCGTAGCCACTGAGACTCGTCCTGCAAAGTCTGCTTCCACATGAATAAAGAGTTCCACTGAATGCAGTGAAGTATTCCTATTCCTGAAGGGCTTCACTGCTTTCCAGGTATAACTGATGCTCCAAAACCAATGTAAAGCCCTTTCCAATGTTCCTGCTGTGCTGTGGGAGGGCAAAGGTGGCACCCGGTGCCTGCAGGCAGCAACCCCTGGCAAGGGCACACCTGTCTGCCTGCTCCAGCCCAAGGGCTGTGCCTCAGCTTCAGCAGCTCAGCCCCAAATGCCTGCCAAGATCTTGGCAAAAAAATTTGTTGTCAATATCTGTAAAATGCATATGGCAAAGTTCAAAAAAATCAGTCACTAAAAGCCAGCTCTTAGGAATTTCCTCTTCCCTCCTTCTTCCTAGCAGTGCCAGCAGCTCCCTGCTCTGGCAGCCTCGTGCCTCTCATTCAGTTTTGGGCACAAGACAAACCACAGAGTAAGAAAACTAAGAGTTTTCAGCAAAACCTTCAGTGTCAGTACTTAATCAATCTGAGACTGGGCTATGATCACCACAATGTAGGAGAAAACAAACCGAACTACTGCTTTAATGACCTTATTTGTTGTTTTTCAGATTTCAGGTCTGAAAACCAACCAGGCTGTGCTTAACTTGGTGCTGAGGTGTGACTGCACTTCCATCTGACTCGAGGACTTAATCTCATGAAAAGAACTGCCAGTGTTACAACCTAAGCTCGTTCTTCATAAAAGAATTGCTGACTGGTGTGTTAGGAGCTAATGAATTTTACAGTCCGAGAAGCCTAAGATAACAGCCCCTCCTTTTTCATCTCAGAGAGAAAGAGAGAGAAAGACAAAGAAAGAAGACAGAGAGCAATTGCTGTGTAAGATGTAAGTACTGTTAGGCATATTGTATTTGTCAGGATGCAAGTCCAGTGATTTAGGTGGGAATACTGGTAGGCATGCTGAGGCACCTCTGAACTGTGTCACTTAATCGCTGAACAGTACAATTATTAATTAATACCTTAATTAATTAATAATATAATTAACTGAACAGCAAGTAATAATTTAAACTCATTTTCTCATGACCATCATGCAAGTCAGGGTCTCTAATTTTCCAGTTGGCATCACTCCTGTGGTTGCTCCCGTGCTGAGGGACAGACATGCAGGTGGTGAGTGCGACTGACCCCGAGGTGGTGACAGCGGCTGGGCCCCCCCGAGACAGGGTGTGCACACTCTGAGCTTAGAAAATCTGGCCAGGAGAGTTTTTAGAGAACATCTTAGAAGACAACATAGGAAGTTAGTAGAGAGGAGAAGACTAATGACAATGGAGAGACACAGCAAACCAAGGAGTTTACAGTTGGCCTGGCAAACCACTACTGGACCAGCAAAGCCAGTAGACAACAAACAGGTGAGGCAGGAAGCAAAGAGCTCCCTTAACTTCTGAAAAAAAACCCCAATGCCTGTACAGAGTGGGGACAAACCTGCCTGGAACTGACCTGAGCCAAGCATTGACGAGTCCTCTCAAAACCCATATATAGGCCTAGTTGTGCCATGGTACTTTGGTAAGAAATCAATATGTCTATGACATTGTGAAGCTTTGTAGAACCTGAAAAATGACCTCTCTGACTTTCCCTCTTTGTTCAGTATTCCCGAACCTGTAGCTGCAAGAGTTATTGCAAGAGACAATTAACACTGGCTGCTTCGCCAGTTGAGACTCTGCCTAAGACCTGGCATGGCATTGATTAGTTGGCTGTAGCCTGCCTGGGTGGGGAAATGAATCTGACATTCGAGAGATATAATGTCTTTACTAGGACACTTTATTTCCTAGAGCTGATGCTACTGTGCTGTCCTTAAAAAGTATCAGGTAGCCCCAGGAAACAAGAGTGTCCCCTTTCCGGAAGCAGGAAAGGGGTATCTCCCTCTCCAGTTCCAGAATTTTAGCCATCTTTGTTTTTTTGCTAATGGGAGACTTTGGGAATTAGCAGAACCCCTACACACCTCCGCACTCACTCCCATTTCAGCCTGAGATAAACAACTGAGATTTCTGCCCCCAGGGACAGCTTCTGGACATCAGACTGGAGACACAAGATCAAATTCATCTCTGGTGCAATTCCACTGGCTTCAACCACATTAGACCAGAGATTAATTTGGCCCACAGATACATTAAGAAAGGATACAAAGCACAAACGGTATTTTATATAAAAAGAGAAAGGAGAGGGGGAAGTTCAAGGGGACGCTGGATCCTAACCCAGCAGGATTCAGCCCAGCCCACTCCACCCTCACATCACCAGGCACAGTGCGTGTTGCCGGTTACCTTTTTGCTTACTGACTTTCTTTACTGTCATTGCCGCTTGCCGCTTTTGATTTTCAGAAATTTCAAAGCCTGGAAAAGGGAACACGGCAAACACAATTCAGAAGGTTGTTTACAAAACCTCATTTTCTTTTGGGGAGGGGAGAGTGCTCTGCACTGTTTGGCAAACACAGGATGCCCTAGGTGGCCAAGGGTCACCCAGGTATGGGCAGGTATTCTACGGAAAAGCAACACTTTGTTGCAAGGACAGGCCTCTTTATAATCTCACTTGTGCAGGGGCTGTATGAAAAGTAAGATTAGACCCATTATTATTTATACAGTACCATAAATATGCCCAGTGCTTTACAGCTGAGCAACAAACTGAGCCTGACCTGACACTGGTTACAGTCAATTTATGGGCCGATGTGAGGGAAGGGTGTCACAACTGGTAAGTCACTGTCTTTGCTGCCCTCCCACCCTGCGTGAGACATGCTTAACCAGAGCAGAATGATGTAGCCAGGACACTCTGAAGTCAGATGGCCAAAGACTTCCCTCTCCCACATACCCACAGAGGTCCAGGCTTGAAGCTATGGGTGGAATTTGTTTATTGAGGGCCAAAACCAACAGTAACTGATTGGAAAGAGACCTGTTTATGACTATGAGAGCCACCAAGGACATTTCAACAAGGTTGAACTGTAATTCTACTACAAAAAATATGTGGGCTTCTCCACCCATTGGGGCTAAATTAAGCATTACCAACAATCTCCTTTCAGATTCATTTCCATATTCCTCACCTATCTTTTCATCTTCTTTTACCATCTTCCTTTCTTCTCTGAAAGCTCTAAGCCATCGTAACTTCTCCTCCAGTTTCTTGGCAAAGAATAAGTGCATTTCCTCAGTCTCCTTGTTGTGAAGTTTGAAGGCATTCTTCATGCTGACATTGAAGTCATCATCTCTTCCATCTTCTATATCCACCACTTCGTATTTATCCATGTCTATGCGCCCTTTGTAATACAGAATATCTCTTCGTATCAGATCCTACAGAGAGAAAAGGAGAGAGGGTTGACTGTAAGATACTTACGGAGCCTGAGCTCAGCAGGGAATTCCTGGGAGAGCTGAAGAAAAGAAAGAAGTAATGGTGAAACCTGGTCAGATTCTTTGAACCTCACCTGCTGTGAACACATTTCTTGCTGGCCAAACAAACAGGGTAGATCACAAGCACAGAAGAACAAAACACCCATCCTCATGCTGCACAAATTTCCTTGTAGGCATGAAGAAATGTCTCTGAGTAGGGAACATACTTCCATCATTTTCCATGAAGGAAGGTTGTGTTCCATAGCTTGAGAACCACAAGACCCAGGCCGCTGGCCTGATGGGATTCCTGTGCTGCCAATCAGGCTGTGTACAAGCATAAATCTAGAGAAATCAGCTCGGGCACGTCTGGCAGCAAGATCTGTTTTCCAAACACATTCTCAGAGTCAGGGGAGATAGGTCTCTGCCCCTTCTCCTTGGAATCCATTTCCCATTCATACACAGCTCACTGGTGGGAAATCACCCTCATTCTCAGGTCAAAGCACTCCTAACCTGTCTCTGTCTCATTACACCCTGGATTTAATTTCTTGATCCAGCTTAATTTTTTCCTTTTTCCCTCCTGGATGTTTATAACCGTTTTCAACTAAACCTGTTCCTACTCATCTCCTTTCTTAGCTGATTATTCAGCAACAGCTCATTTCTCTACGCTGGGAAGGGAAAAGTAAATTCCCCTTCATTATCAGTTTCCCAGAGCTCCTCTGAGCACACCCCCAGCTCCAGGGCTGTTTGACAGGCCCAGCGCAACCTCCGCTGTGTGCCGGCGGCGCGGTGTGTTGGCTACCATCAACCCCCACCAAACCACAGCGAGCACGCGTTCCCGGCAGCAGGGAGGTGGAGGTGGCACTAAAAAACTCTGCTTTGAGATCTGTTGTGTCAGCTGCTCAATCATACATGTGAAACTGGATGCTGACAAACTCTAGTAAAAAACCAAATCATTTCCATTTTCCTCCTTACCCTCTTCCTCCTTATTTTGGCTTTGCCCATCAAATTTTGCACTGCCTTTACTTGAACTATTCCTGATTTATACTGCACTAAGAGGAGCAGTGGCCTCACATCTCTGTGTCTTTAAAGGAACAGATGACAAAAGGTGATCACCAGAAAACAGAATGTTAATTCTGCAGTCACGACCACATGAGGTGATCCAAGTTTCAAGGTACACATATTTAAACCACCAAATTCAGCAACACACAGGCAAAATTCCCTTCCTCTAACCACTCTCAAAAGCCAATACTGAGGTGTCTTAAATCAATTTAACTTAAGTATGTTTTGATTTTTGAGAGTGCCCTAATGATAAATGCTATGTCAAGGGATTCATATAAGAGGAAAAATGGAATCAATGTGCAGCATTTATTTACTCAAATAATATTTAGCAGTTTTTTAAAGATGAGCAGTAGGTATTATTTTAAACAAATTAATCTTGGAAAAGAAACTCTACTCCTTGATTTATTTAGCAAACTAGCTCATGGATCTGCCAGACAGAATTACTCTCATGAGGGAGTAACTCTCACTGGCCAGAAGCTTGTAGCTTTTAAATCCTGACTCTTTCCTCTGGAATGCTCTGGGCAGGAGGGAAGTTCCATTAACAAATATCTTGTACAAATACCTTCCTCTAGTGTAGGCTTTGAGTAGTGATGCTGTCTAATACATAAGAAAAGGGTATTTCAGGCTGAATAGGCAATAGAAAATCTTTTATGTTTTGTCCTAACTTGGGAAATTGCTTCTTTCCCTCTGTGCCCGGGAAGTGCTGTGGAAAGGCTGTGAGCATCACATGGAACCTGATCAATCAAATCAATACCACACACTGTGCTTAATGTGAGTCTGGGGCTCGTTCTTGGAAATAGCATTTATCTTCACCACATTCTCAAAAACACTTGATACCAAATCTCACAGGAACAAAGATGTGCTCCTTAAATTAGCTGTACAGGAGCCATTCTCCTTCCCACTTCTGCTTAGAACTTCTGAAACACAACCCCAACAGACTGTGCTCGTGAGTGACATGGGTGAAGATGGATCCAATGGACTTTTCCAGGCAATTTTCATTACTGTGTTCATAAAGGCATTGCAAGAATACATAGGCATGACCCTCCTTCTCACCTGGCTCTGAAAATCCCATGCTCTGTGCACTGGTTTTTTCCTTACACACACTAAATACATTTTCCCACTCTTATCTCTCCAATATTGATTCAGAAAACATTATGAGCTATTTTCAACAGCTAATGCCAAGTGAATGCTTTAACACCTTTGTGCTGTCATTAAACTTCCAGAAGGCAATCCATGGGGTTTGGACGTGTCTGACTGAGCTGCTCCACACATTTTCCCTCCCAGGCTGTGGCAGGAGCTGTCGCTGCCTCCCGCGAGGCTCCCGCAGAGCGTTTCAGCGGCTCCTGTGCTTCACAGGTGTTGCTGAGTATTGGATGTGAAGATAACAGTGTTGCCTAGGAGTTACTGAAGGAGCAACAAGGAGATAATGGAATCCAACAAGTGCTTCTGGAAATAAAATGGCCCCACAGAGTACTGTTGGTGAAATGCACTAGCAGGAAAGAACCAGCTCAGCTACCAAGTCTGTCTGCAGAGAACATGAGGGAGAAACACCACGGTTTGTCCTTGAGCGCTGAGCAAGCACAGGGGCAAATGAGGGAAAGGCAACAAGCACAAACCTCCTGTCTGCCACTGTTACTGTCACTTAGACAAGAAAGTTCAATAATGACTCTAGAAGAAATGGATCATCTTTTCTCCCACTGCCCCCACAATGCGCTGCAGTGCGTTTCCTTCACAGTCCCACAAAAGAAGGACCTCACTCATTGACCATACACTCCAGCACTGGTATCCTGAGTTTGTAAGAGCCACTTTATTTTTCTCAGAGTGGTAAAGCACTCTTGGTGACTAGCACATTTCTGCGCATGGAGGACACTTTGTACACACCTGGTTCCAGACAGTCCAGTCCAGCAGATTAACAACTATGACTGGATAATGCCATTTTTAATGGCTAGGCATTTCCTATTATCACTGCTCAATTCTTCTTGACAACACTCAACAAATGAATTCCTGATTGACTCAATTTTAACACTCATAACATGGGAAGCAGAATAAGCATTTGATCTGTGAGTATTTTATCACACCACAGCGCCTGAAGAATAGCAGATACGTCTTAGCTCCATAGTGAAGCACAGGCCTCTCTGAATGGCTTACAGTGTAACTGGGCTCAATAAAATTTAGGTATTCATCTGAGCTACATGAGAGACAGCAAACAAGGCCAAACCCTTGTTTTAAGGAGCTTTCTATGTATGTGGACAAGAGAACAGAAACTGAGTGAACACAGGCTGTGAAGCAATACTGTTTGTGTGCTCTCTGCTGGGTGCAGCCAGGAACCTGCAGAAGAGAAATGAT
>NW_008679224.1:77493-97307 GCF_000695815.1 Acanthisitta chloris | reverse complement strand
CAGGACTATCCTTTCTCTCAGCACGTCGGCCAAATCAAACAAGCAGACACAAGATAAAGGAAAGCAGCTGTGTGGGTGAGGAGGAAAATGGATCGTTTACCCAGCCTGGTGCAAGTATTATGTGTCAGAAGGACAAAGCAGATATGTACACACAGAACAGAGATTTATCAGCTACAGGAGCAGTCTTGCTGTGGGAAGGAGCTTCAGCTGGGACAGAAAAGGCAGCTGGGCAGGCTGCTGCCTCTGCTCCTGACTATTCCAGGGACAACATATGAGAGAATTAGGAAGAAATTATGAAGCTCTAGAATTTACCTTTGTTTATAAGCTAGCTGGGTTAGTATGGTACTGTCTGTCATCCTGCCCATGGCTCAGCCAGGGTGAGCACTGGCTGGTTTACACTCTCCACTTCTGAATGTCACACAAAATTAGTTCTTATACTTAAATCAGACAACAGCAAGAAGATATAAAAAAAGACCAAAAAACCCAGACTGAACAGTGAGGAAAGGCCATAGAAATGGAGTTGTTTAATCTGGAAAGGACATAACTAAAAAAGAATGAGCTGTTGGCATTCCAGTATGTGAAAGCTGCTCCTTCTCTAAGAAGGCTGGCGATCAATTATTCTCCATTTTGATTGTGGCTTGGCTTAATTTACCACAGGGGAGAACAGGATTAGAATCTTGAAAAAAAGTCTTTCTAGCTATAAGAGTGGTTAAACCCTAGAACAGACAAAATAGGGAAGTCTTGGGATGGCATTCCTTGGGGATTTTCAAAAGAAGGTTAGACAAAGATCCATCAGAGATGATCTGAGTATACTTCATCCTGCGAAGGGAATAGCTGATCTCCTGGGGGCCTTCCCAGCTCTGCATTTTGATGCTGTCTAAGAGAAAGGTGACAGATGGAGGAGAGAAGGGGCTGAGAGCAGGTAGGATTAGCATGGACTTGAGGGGTGGTGTGGGACAGCAGAAGGAGCAGCAGCGGCACAGACCCACAGTCTCTGCAGAGCATCCAGACTGCCTTGCCTGGCTCTAAAGGAAATTGATGCATCTGGGTCATTTGCACTTATTTGTCTGAATATGATCTTTTTTTACCCTACAGCTTCTACGATATGCTTTTCTTTCCCTCGCTGAGGTTAATTAAGCTTTTCTGAATAATGCTCTGCAGTCTGTTCACGTAATCTGTACTAAGGATTCACAAGGAAAAGATGAAGCCAAAAAAAGTAGTGTTTGATGGGAGCACAAAACAAAGTTCTGACACATTACGTAAGCCCAGCACAGTTCTGCTCTCCGAGTGCTGTGTCGGGGTTTGCAGCTCAAGTGCTTGTGCCTGAGGTAGTGGCTGTGCTCTAGGATATACCTGACTATGTGACCTGCCTGGGCCATTCCCTCCTGCTCTCACTCTGAGTTAAACACCCCCATGTCACTGTCCCCTCTCTGGAGAGGGAACATGACTTTCTGTAGCAGCACTTGAAAGAAAAAAATCTCCTTTGTGACCGTCATAAGGAACCCAAGGCTGAGCTTCGCTGGAAAACCTGGAGATTTGAGTTGGCATGTGGCTTCCACAATGAATTATGTACCTACTGTTGTGGATACAGATACCTGCAGGAAGGACTGCACCTGTACATCACACTGTTCAGTTGCGCTTACTATTACATTGACTTCTACTTGTCTTCAGGACTGCTTCCTCCTGCTCTCCAGCTCTAACCAATCACTTTTTCCTGCCACGTGTACCAGACCACAGCTGCATGTGCCAGGCACTGACTGTGCATGTTGTGGTCGTGCAAGACCCTGTACAAGTCAAACCCTCCCGTGACGCTGTAGGGGAAATACAATGTGAATCACAAGGAGGGCATCTGCCTGTGAGGTCGACTGCTAGTGCAAAATGACATCAGAACTAAAAGCTATTCAAGGGTTTAAGCAGCACAGGGCACAAAGGAAGAACTTCCCCCCTGTCAGATGGCACAGGTGAGCACCTGAGAGGAACTGGCCTGGTCCCATTTGTCCCCGTTAGCTCTGCATGCAGCACCTCCAGGCATTTCATACTCCTATTAATTGCTTAGTGGGTGGCGTGCAAGGGTGGATGGGGAGGCCTTAAGCAAGGGTTATGATTTCAGGATGGTGCATTTTTTCAAGTGCTGTGGTTTACTCTGTGCTAGGTCACACTCGACTTCTCATGCATGAAACAAATCATCCGTGAAACACAAATAGAGAAAGAGCCATTTCCAGCCATGAGTCATTAGATCCCTCTTATGAGCTGACAGGATAAGAGATGCCAACCACAGAATAATCCATTACAAGTTTCTCATTGCATATGTAGGTTATTGGTCCTTCTGGTTATCAAAAGTCTGCATATTCCAATGGCAAAGGAGTTTCAGAATGACTTGGGGAGGAATTATGTGCTCTGAGTACATGGATGCAGCCAGGCTGTGTTAGTGCAGCTCCTGTGGCTGGCAGGGGTGGCCTGCGGGCCTCCGGGTGAAACATTTCTCCCTCAACCCTTCCCCAATCTACCATGGGATAATGACATTTGCTTACAGTACAGGGCAATGGGGAGCTGTAAAGAAGTAATTGGTGAGAGAGACATTGGAGGCCTTTGATGGTGGATCTCCAACAGCTCCAAGACACATAGTAACAGCTCAGCATTACCCACGCCTTGGGATCCGAGCTGGCAGAGCCAAGAGAGGCAGGGGAGGCTCTCAGCAGCCACTGAAGCCCATGAGCAGCAGGGACAGCACAGCACAGACCCTCTGGCCCTCCTGCAAGGCACAGGGAGACCTGAGGAACAGGCAACAGGGTGGCTCTTCCTCTGGGGATAGTCACTCCATCCCCACCACCTTTAGAGAACATCATCCCAGTACAGGTCTGAGACACTTTACTCCTGCACTGAGATTGGGTGACAGTGCCAAGTGTGTGAGGGATTTCTCCCCTCACTCCTCCCTACCCAGGATCATGGCCTGGAGTGAGGAGTGTCGCTGGTGAAGAAACAGCCCTTGCCAGCACTCGTGGGGGCTGGAAGGCTGAGCGTATTACACTGTGTACACACAGATACAGCAAAGCCAGGGCTTGTCTGAAACAACTAAGTGAAACGTTTCACAGGGAAGACAGTGTGCTCAGGAGAAAAAGCAGCAATCCCTGCAGACCACCTCTGCCAAAAGAAGATGTGTTCTTCAGCAACCAAGGGCGAATGGGCAGTCAATGATGAGACCTGAGACAGACCCACCTAGGGGCAAGCTCTACCCCTTGGTGAACAGTTGACATTGAGACAGTTGATGCATAGTAAATTGATGATGCTGAAATTAGGAAGAGACTAGGCCACAGTCCATAATAACTGCACCCAAACACCAACTTGTGATTTTGGAAAGGCTTTGGAAAGGTTTGGAAAGGGGTGAGTTGTCTTTTGCACTGAGGTGTGGGTCTCAGACCCTTCTCTGATGATTTCTCGCTGGCCTGGGCAGTGACTGCAGAGCTGAGGGAACGAGCAGAGTTTTTCAATGTACTCTTGAAATTTGTCCTGATTTTCCTGCCTGCCTGCTCTCTATCTTCACTCTGCCCAGCCTGCCGTGAGCAATGAGAGCATGGCACGCTGCCACTTTGCCATGTCTTTGGGTATCTTTAGTCATAAGGGCTTTCAATGTTCTTTGGCTTTTTAAAAAAAGATTTGGAGCCTACATTTTTAAAGTCTAATTTACCTTAAAGAGACCCTCGGATGAAAGCAGCCCGGCCTGCTTTTCATGAACAGCAAGGGGACAGTTTTCTGTAGCATTTGCTCATTTAACCCAACTGTGGGCTGAGTTCTCAGACGGGACAGTGACACACAGATCTCATCAACTGGCCTGGAGCTGCATGCATCACCCAAACCAGGTCCCTCCTCGGTCCAAATGACACCCTAAAACTCTATGAACCCTTTTGAATGTTTTTGTCCTAAGTATTTTTGGTATCAGAAAATAAATCTAAGCCCTGCTAAAATGGTTGGATGCCAGAGACCTTGAGCTTTGCTCTCAGCCTGTTGGACACAGCAGCTGGGGCTGAGCCAGCTTTTTGGAGCAGGGAAATGGGGTCTGCCCAGCATAACCTGAATTGCAGTGAGGGATAGATCCTATTAGGAGCAGGGGGTGTAACACCACCTCCCCGACACCACCTTGGCCACTCGCTTCCCGCTGCAAGCTTCCTAGGATGGGCCAAGGAGTGTCCCTAGGGGAGCCAAAATCTCGGTGCTATCAGTTTACGTAACTCCTCCTGCACAAGGACAGCTGTGCTGGGGAGGTTGGCAGATTCCTGCCAAATTATTCAGCAGTGTCTGTCTCCTGAGTTTGGAAAGAGACATTTGATTCATCCTCGCCAGCTTCATGGAGCTGCAGTGTGGGATCCGAGAGGGGGAGGACTGGAGCTGAAAGCATTTATGTGGAAATGCTATTTTCGTTCCATGTATTTAGTGGAACATCAGTGGCATTTTGATGCCTTGTTCCACCCTGAGCCCAATCACTTTGGCTGCGAAGCAGTGAGGCGAGGGCGAGTGTGCTTCCAAAGAACTAATAACAGGAAGAGATGGGAAACCCTTCTGTAGACACGTCACTCAGCTCTTCTGGTCTCTCCAGCTTGCTCCCAGGGGCTTAAAACTATGCCAATGAAAGGCCACGGCAGGAGGAGTGGTAGATTTTCAACTCCGGAGGTTTTGCTTGTGGGCCAAATTTACATCCACTGCAATTACAGGAGTATAATTTAGCCACAGAGTATACTGTACAGCATCCTGCATATATGTATGGCCACAGGAGCAGGCTAAACCTGATCCCTGTCCAGACAAGCAAACACAGGCTGTGAAGGACTGTAAATTCAGCCCTTTCTGGATTTTACCACTGATTTAGCAACTAACAAATCCTTCTCCCACCCTCCTCCAGCTGGCTCCTCTAGAGCCCACTCTTCCGTCTCTGCTCCCGCACAGCATGCAGTGACAGGCAGCCCCTGTCCCCGAGCCAGCACAGTGCCAGCCAGTGCAGCAGGTCCTGGCTCTGGTCAGTACAGCCTGTCAGCAAGAGCCTCCTGTGAAACTCTGCTCAGGGCACGTGACTGGCACCTGCACAGCCCTGAAAAAGGGTCACCGAGCACTCTGGGCTCTAGCACTATTAAAAGGAATGTTTTCTTTCCTTGAATACACCTATCTGAAAGCTGAAGTACTGTTTCATAACTGGTTTTAATGTATACCCTGTCAACTGCTGGACTTTGCTCTGCTGTTCAGCTATCTGCCAGCCAAGGGGATTGGCAGGAGGATCCAACTTCTCTGCCATGCTCCACAGCCCCACAGAAACCTCTTGTCTGCAGACAGCACCGACTGATCGGCGGGACATGAGCTCAGGGGGCTGCCAGTGGGGCTGTGGAAACACCTCTAAAAACTTCATTTCACATTTTGCTCTGGGGCTATGACCAAGCCAGTGTGCTCTCTTCAGTGATCTCCATGCCAGTCTCATAGAACCACAGAACATCCTGAGCTGGAAGGCACCAACTAGGATCATTGAAGTCCAACTGCTGATGCTGCACAGGACAGCCCCAAGAATCACCCCAATGATCTCACCAACTCGAGCAGCAGCAGACCCTGCCTGCCAGGGCAGCAGCAAGTCTCTCCTGAGCTGCTGTTTGAGAACAGTGAAACCCAGGCTGACCCACTTCCTCACCCTGCTGCAGGCTGGGCCCAGGCCTGACCCAACACATGGCATTTTGTGGAGATCTGTGTCACTGGGAGAAAAAGAGAAGGGTGGGAGATGCTGCAAAAGTCAAGCAGCGTTCCTTGTAGGTCAAAAACCCACTTAAAGTAATAAGAATTGTCCCAGTGCTGCTCTGTGTTTGCAAACAAGATTTTTGGCTGTCCTGCGAGACCTATTCAGTCTGTAATAAAAGCAGAGCCGTTGTTTTGGAGCAGAGATTACCTTGGTGTTTCTAACAGAAGTGATATGAGAACTAGACCTTCTTACACTAAAAGGGCTCAGAAATGTCTCTTTTATCTTCCTATTTGGAAACCTGAACTGCAGTGGAGTCTGACAGGATTATTTTATTTACTCCATCTCCTGTAGCACAGCTATTTCTGGCTAGCTGTCTGGCTACTGCTATTAAACTGGTCTCATTTTGCTTCTCATCCAACCTGCTTTGCTCGGGGAGCTCAAGGGAAGACAGCAATAGCAATAAACCACAAGCTGGAGCTTACATTGCCTCTTGATTACAAGAGACACATAAAAAGCACAAATGAAAACTAAATGTGTTCCATGCAGTCACTGATCTTTCTGCGCTGTCAGAAAACACTAAACAGGGAACCCCATCAAGGACTGTGGGTGAAAGAAGAGCAGAATTTGGTGCAGAAGCTCTGTTAACCCTTCATACGATCATTTCCAGCCCAGTGCCACAGTGCCCTGGAGCACACTGGGGGAATCTAAACTATTACCCAGAACAGAAAAAAGAAGATCCTCATCTGCTAAGCACCTCGAGCAACCCCAACGTAACAGGCAGTGATCATAATTAATGTTGTATGTCATAGGCCTGGATGTTAAGTACTATGATTTGCAAATCTAAAGCATCTCTTTGTCAAACTCTCTCAACTTCAGGGTGATAAGGAAAGTGGACTCTGTGCCTTTAAGGCAACATCTTTTAATGTTACCATCATCAAGGATTGCCTTCATTTCTTGGTAATTACGGTTAGCATGCTGGAATATGCATTCTTTTCCTGACTGTACACATATGGTGATGCACACTGAGGCCAGTGCTTGCTTCCCACCCAGTCTATTCCCTTCCACCTTCCCAAAAGGCACTGCTGCATTAGGGTATCCAACCAACGGAATCTTTGGAGAAAGTACCACTGTGTCCTCATGAACACAGCAATGTCCTGGCCTCTGGGTCAGGAAACATGGGCAGAAAATTCATTGTGAGAGTTTGACATTAATGCAATAGCTGAAAGTTACCATTTTTTTGGTGAAGAAAACCTGAATCCTGAGCTCTCCTGGTGTCAGAGTCACCATCCTTGCAGGTGTTTAAGGACAGACTGGATGTGGCACTTAGTGCCACGGTCTAGTTGACATGGTGGCGTTAGGTCATGGGTTGGACTTGATGATCTCAGAGGTCTTTTCCAACCTGACTGATTCTGTGAACCGTAGCATCCAAACTGGCCTTCAGTTTCTTGAACCCTGAACTGGCTGACATGGCTGTTTCATCATATTCTCACTTCCCAGCACCAGGAAATAATTCAGTGGTGGTGTTAGGAAGTGACCACTGCTGTCTCTGATGGTGAAATCTAAGCCAAAGAGATATATCTGTAAAGCTTGGAAACCATTTTTGTGAAAATTATCCTGCACAAGTTGCTTTGCAAGATGTTTGCCAGCAGTGAGAGCTGCCTGCCATGGTGCCAGCTTCTACACCTGCTGCATGCAGCCCTTGGAAATCTTAGTGCAGGTTTCCTGCTTGGAAGAAAGACTTAAATATACCCATACTGCTGGAAATAACATCTGCCAAACACATTCAAATGTAGCCCTTGGTAATTACTAATTTTCACAACCAGGTCTCTGTCTGAAGACATGGTGGTCATGGAAATGCATTTGGGAATTCTCAGTCTGAGGCAGCAGATCTTACACTGGCAGCCAGGGAAGGGTCTGAGCTTGGCCACTGGATCCCATCAGTGCCATTGCTCCTCTCGTAACAGCTGAACTAAACTAATGATTAGTTCATTACAGTCCCATTAGCATAGTCACAGAGTTCAACACAGTCACATTAATGACTACACTAATATCTGGTTCTTCACATGCAAACATCACCCAGGTACTCACCCAGCAGCACACATGCCTGTTTGCAAGGACAGACCCTTGGCTCAGCTCACACTGCAAAAGCCTTTGGAAAAATCCTAGGAGACATAGCCAGTGGGAAGACAAGGACATTGAGGTTCAAGGAGCTGCTCCCACTGGCAGGTCTCAGCCCATCCCAGCCACCTGCTGAGCAGCAGGCCACCTGTAAGAGGCCAGTGAGCTATGGGATACAAGAGGTGGTTCCATCCTGCAGAGATCTGTGGACATCCATGATTTCCAAAGGCCTTGCTTGAAATATTTGGGAACAGCTAATAAATACAGTGAATGCTGATCAGCAAGCTCCTGGCTGTCAGATGGCTGACCTGGCACTACTGATGATCTTGCAGGTGTATCAAGCAGGGAACAACCAGGTGATAATGTCAGGAAGAATCACCCTGAGAGTTATCCTCCTTCACAGAAATATCTTGGCCAGGTGTCCAACAGAAAAGGCCCCATAACCTTGAAACATTTTTGGACACCAACAGAAAGGGATAGCAAAGCCTCTGGAAAGCAGGACATGAGCAAAGCAGATGGGGTTTATTTGGAAATGTGTTACCTGCTGCTCACAGCACTAGGACCCTAAAAATACCTCCATAGCCAACAGGCCTTGTTCCTCATTAACAGGCCACACTGGATGGATCAGTAGGTAAAACTCATATGGTAAATCCTGGTAGGACAAGCCCTGCTGAAACCTTCCCAGGCCACCTGCCTGTTAAGCTGATGGACCAAACCCAAGCCAGCAGATGAATGGTAGAATCAAAGACGGATTTTGAGAATGTGGACTGTGCCTTGTCCATGGAGCCACACAGAGGACACCAAGAGGGTGAACCAGAGAAGCCTCTGCTGTTCACTGATAGCAAAACTGCCATGAAGAAACCCTAACTTCCATGGGGGTGGGAGGACATGTCACCTTGCCCACAGCATCCACCTGAAATAAGGGGTACAGAATGAGTTGTTACCTTGGCTAGGGATAGAGTGTGTTAGTCCTCTGCCTGGGTGCAGCAGCAATGCAGCACTACAACCACCCAGGGGATCAGCAGCAGCACAGACACAACAAGGGTCACGGGCACACAGACAGCAGTGCACTCTCCTGGGGCTGACACCCTGCATACCTGTGGGCTGGAAACAGAATGCTGCTCCAATTATTGCAGCAGAAGCAAAACTGGGTTTCACTGGGTCTTTTCAGAATATGTCAGGAAATCATATTCCATCTTCCTACCTCACCTCAGCCTACAGAAGCAAACCTGATTCCAGCTAGTTTTACCACACATGGAATTTATTTCATCTTTCACTGCCTGACCTGTGAGCAGAAGCCTGCCAGCCTCTGTCTGCAGTGTGAGCCCACTGTGGAACCAGGTTTGCAGACAATGGAGTTCAAATGGAATGACAGAAGACACCAACATCCAGAACTGTCAGAGAGCTTAGGATATGGAACTGTATCTGTCCCATCATGTATCAGTATCTGTACAGGATCCATGTGCAAGAGCAGAGAGCTGTTGCAGCTGCACACACCTGCCAGAGAGACTACAGGTAATGAAGGTGAGGATGACGTGCAGGTAACTGCAATGAAGATCTGGAGGAGTGGGAGATCTTGTTTGAAATATTTTCTTGTCTTCTACAGCCTCTCAGGCTTCATCAAACTGAAGCATCTGTGGCATACTTAAGTAAGGAATTAGTTTTAGCTCTTTATTTCTATTAAAAATGTCTTTTGGCCAATAAAGAGATAAAATCCAACCATTGTAATTTAAAAGAGAAGTATTCTCGAATAGACTGTGCCATGATGAAGGATGTATCATACCTACTGATTTATTGTCCCTGAAGACAACCTACAAATGCGGAAGATTTTCCGAAGAGGAAGATTCACTGAGATCTGCCACCATAAGTGATGCCAAAGCTGTTCTGGGGGATGTGTGGGTCATATTTCATACCCTCAGAGAATCATTTCAAACCACGGGGTAAGGAAGGCTGGCCCCAGCTTCCCACAGCATGATACAAATGGTGCCCCAGGACATGGCACTCTGACTCTAAAGCAGAGGTGATCCTGCTGCATGGCTGTCTGTGGGGATCTGCGCAGCAAAGCCTGACATGAGGGTCAAGAAAACACAGGCTACAAATCATTCAGATTTATTTTGTCTGAGATGCATGACCCAAAATGTGAGCCAACACTCCTCTGAATTCCGTACTCAGACAATCATTCTTAATAATATTAAAGGAAAGCATGATCAAGATGGGAGTGTCCAGCTGTGACCTCATCTTCCCTCCTACCCCAACACTGAAAAATAACAACTGCAGTTTGATGTTGGAAAAAAAGGTGCAGAAGAACTTAGAATGAGGTGTGAGCCCTGTGCCCATGACACTGGGCTCACCAGACACATTCCCACCCTCTTCCCTATCACCCTAAAGCCCAATGGACACAAACTGCCCCACAATACCCTCGTGAGTGGCAGCTCCTGATATGGAGCCAGAATCTCTGCCAGGAAGCTCCAGACCACTGTGCTGTCCCTGAGACAACTACAATCTGCTGTGTGTT
The DNA here is from genome assembly GCF_000695815.1 of Acanthisitta chloris. NCBI lineage: Eukaryota > Metazoa > Chordata > Aves > Passeriformes > Acanthisittidae > Acanthisitta > Acanthisitta chloris. Next base: position 86,967 of record NW_008679224.1, on the reverse strand, counting down.
TCCCTGTGCAGCACTGCCTCACACCCCCTGCAAAATGCCTTTTGCAAGGGAGGAGGACAGTGTCACACTAACACTGTTAGCAAACTGATGGAACCTTCCAGGCCTCCAGCAGCCTGCTGTGAATTGCTGAACACTCTTCACTCACACTGACAGTCATGGAAACCCCAGCCCTGATTTTCCCAGTTAAGGGAACACTCGATACCTCTCAGGACGAGACCCAGTGAAAGCCAAACTGGATGCTGCCTTATGAATCGGAAATTCAGGGTCACAATCAAAGTGTAGGAGGTCAAGATTAAAAATGAAACCAGCTGTGCACCTCCAGACTCATTCTGACAGCTCTCTGATGATTGGACTCTGTTACTGTTGCTCTGTGGTTATTTTTGTACAGAGCCAGGCAAGGAGTAAAAGGCACAGCAATGAGGAGGGGAAAAACAAGCACATGCATTCCAGAAGGCAAAATTTCAGTAAACCATGACTCAGGAGAAGAAAGTGCCACCCACTGCACTGCACAGGCCGTGGAGCGGGCAGTGATGCCGCAGTGAGTCAGGAGCCACCCACGCCTCTGCCCACACCACTTCCTGCAGTGGCAGAGCCCTCCTCAGAGGGCTGCCACAACCGAGCAGGTCTTGCTCAGCCTGTCCTGAGCACAGGAGCTGTGACAGGAACACAGCCCAGTGCCTGTGGCCAGGGCCGTCCGCAGCTCCCCCTTGCTCCCACTGAAGCCAGTCCCAGGGACTCCCTCTGCACAGTTCTCTGTGTGGCTGCAGTGAATGTCAATGAATTCCAGGCTGTCAGCACACAGACACCCAGGACTGATGAGCTCTGTCACTTCATGTCGCACAGTTGTGATGGTAACAAGCTGGGATCACCTTAGTGGGATACAGCGATACAGCTATGATGCTGCTGCTGCTTAACACAGTTGCTCCAAAACACAGTTCGCCTGCTGCTATTAACACCACAACACATCAGCAGCAGCAGCAGCACTGCCTTCCTACCTTCACGATGGATTTCGTGGCAGAGGGGTGCCCTGTAAAACCCAGCACAGCCGAGACATGAGGATGAGGCTTAACAAGCCTCTCCCCAAGTGCCAGCAGTCTGGGCTGCTGCTGATTATCATTTCAGCGTAGCAATTGAGTTGTCGGCCCAAGTGCCAGGCTTCATAGTTCATACAGGAATTCTAGGGCTATCTAATCCCAGATCATATGCTGCAGCCAAAACCTAGAAGTAGAAGTGAGGCAACAAGCCAAACGAGGGGCATATGAGAAAAAGGCATGAAGGGAACAAGTGGAGGCTGGATTTTCTATGAGCATAAAATCCCTCTATCACAGTATACTCACCATCCCATAATTCAGTACTTCTGGTACGTGGGCTGGCCTTCCTCAGTGATACCCACATCCTCTTCTGCACATGTAGCAGCCAGCCACCTTGCCCTAAAAACCACTTTGGACTGGCAAGCCTGTCCGCAGCATGTCCTTAGCTGCGTCCTTACCTTCTTGCAGAGAACCATCTGGTGATCAAAGAGAAAGAAAACTCGCTGCTGGTTCCGTCCATAAGGCTGGTAAATCCAGGACATCTCTCCCGTGTAGATCAGCTCCGAGCTGCGGTCCAAGATATCGTCTCCCTGAAGGGCACAAAGAAGGAGGCTGAGTGAGCTGCTGCTCCCAGCCACAGCACTGGAAACATTTTGCTTTGCAGGATGGGGAGATGCAATAATTAAGTAAGATTTTGGTCCTCCTGCAGCTCTCAAAGCCTCTTCAGAGCAGAAACTGGGGTTAGGGGATCATTCTGAAGGAAGGGGAATAAATGAAGTTAAGCATGGACACTCAAAGCACAGTCACTATGGCTCACACTGCAGTGGGGAAAGAGCTGCTCCAGACACTGTCCCTGTTCCTCCTCTCCAGGTGCCCCCAGACCCTGGATCTTGCTGCAGGTGCTGGTGGCATCAGGTAAGGAAAGTCCCTTCCTCCTGCCCACAACAGCCACTTTGTAGCCAGGGCAACAAATTCCCTGCACACCCTCCCTTTAAAACAGTATCCCAAAGCACCTCCCCTCCTGAAACATCAGGCCAGCTACCAAAGCCATCTATACTGGGATATCAGTTCCCCACTCATGAGGCTGCCAGAACTCACCCGTCTGGATTGTTGCCTCTCCTCCCACTCATCCATGTAATAGCAGTCCCTTCTCTCATAGCTCATTAGAGCTCCCCATCTCCAAAAACCTGTCAGGACCACCCAAGCACCTCTGGCAGCCTCTGCCCCATCCCGGCTGACCAGGCCCCCCCAGCCTGCTGCCAGAGTGCCCTCACCCTTCTCTGCCTCCGGCTAACGCTTGTTTTCCTCTCCGATTTTTTTTTAAGGATTCATGAGCAGATGGTCTTGAAAACACAGCACTCTCTCTCCCACTCTCTGACAGAACAAATGCAGTCACCCTCCACTAATTGGAATGAGCTGGACTTTTTAAAAAGTTAATTAAAATCTATTTATTAAAAATGGGTGAATTCACCACCACCTGCCCTGTGGGCATCTCGGTGGAACACCGCAGAAGGAAGCGGGATGACTCCAGCTGAAAGGTAAGGAGCAGGATTCAGAAGCAAGTAAGAGAAGAGAATTTTTCTTTTACTTTTTGGCTCTGAAACTACTGCAGTTCTGGCTTTGATGCCAAACTGGAACTGATTTCTGAGACAAGCCCATCCCAAAATCTCAGCAAACAGCTTGTAAAGGTTCAGCCAGCTATGGAGGGCATCTAGATAGACACACACTCCTGATCCTGCTTATACTTGCAGGCGCCAAAGCAACCAAGAGTCACCCCCACTCCTCATTTCTTGGTGAGGATTTCAGACTGCTGTTCAGGTAAATGTGTAATTAACCTCTCAGCATTGATTAGAAGCAACCGCCTGTGTCCCTGGGCCCTGTGACAACAGCGACTTCATTAAGTCACTGCATCACCATGCTGCAGCACAGGCTTTCAAAGCACCTTAGCTAGGGGTTTATCCACCTCTGCATCTCACTTCTGTGGCTGTGGTATCCAAACGGCTAATAGGGATAACTTCCCAGGAACACAGTGGGTTGTTCCCAGGAGAGATGGGCTGTGCATCATGCAGTGTCTCAGCAGTGTCAGGGTCCGATTTCAGCTGTGGCACCTCCTGACCAGAACCCAGGGAGCTGCAACAGCTCAGGTGGACACAAGCCCTTGAACAAAAAGCCTCTGACAACCACATCCCAGATCCAGAAATTGTGGGTTTTCCTGGCTAAACATGAGCTTGTATGAAGAAGATTCCCACCAGCCTATGGATGGGAGCTTTAGGAGAGGGAGTGAGCCTAGGAGAGGCTGGCTGCTAAAAATAGAAAGCCAGTTTTGTCTTTTACTCCTGTGGTAGCATCTGAAGCCTGAGGACACACAGAGGACTCTGTAAACACTTCTACTTGATTAGCTGAATCCAAACTGTGTAGTCCCTGCAAGCAACATAACCCAAAAACATTCAGATCTGAAATGATGGGATTTGTATTGCGTTTCTTATGTTGGGAAAACAATTTATATACACAGTCCATAGGCTAGAAAGAGCTGATTTCCCATGCTGGCTTAGCAAATTGGGAAACATATATTGCAAACAGTTTGGGACTAGCACACGTCTGGCCAAGAGCAGCATGTCCACGGCCCTGCCTGCTCCTGCAGCCTCGACTGCTGTGCCAATCCACCAGTGTGGCTGCACCACGTCACAGCAGAACCACACAAGCTTGGAAGGCATTTTTCCCCCAACACAGTTATACATCACTTTAAACAGCATGAACTGTTTTCTGCTGATGGGGATCATCCCTCCTGGGGCAGGGGGGCTAAGGAGGGACACACTGTCTTTTCAGCTCCCCTGCCACATGACTCCCACATGGTCCTGACTCCAGGCAGGCTTCCCCAAATGGCTCTCCCAGTCTCAGGCCTGGATCCCTCCAATCCAGTACAAAACTAGGAAAAAATTTTCTTTTTTAATTTCCATTTTTTTCCAGCTCCTAGAGAGCTGGAAAAATCATCTTTATCTGTCTGTAAGTTAAGAGAAACCCTGCTAAAAAAGGAAGAGGCTGAACTTTCAGTTACTCTGAACTGGCAGATTTCTACTGACTTCAGCAGGGCACAGCAGCAAAATGGCTAAGAGAAGACTTGATGACCTCCTGAGGCCTTTTCCAACCTGAGTATTTCCCACAGGTCTCTAACAAAAAACCTCAGCCCTCCCCAGCTGCATCAGTGTGCATCCTGCTACATCCGAAGGGCAGCAGAAAGCAAGCTGACTCCTCTCTTTTTCATGCAGTCACAGGCAGAGTCCAGCTCCTCCGTGTGCAGTAATGGGAGCAGAAGGTCACCCAGATCTGGGTTGGATGTGTGCTTCGTGCTCCCTCGAGCCTGCCAGTGCTGCAGTGACACACAAAGTCCTAGGGCTACTCCTGACTGTGGCAGCACAGGCTCTGCTGCTGCTGCTGCTGCCTCAGAAAGATGTTGATCCCCAACTCCCCAGTTGTGCTGGAGCAACCACCACGCTCTGTAACAAGCAACTGGGAGGAACTAAAGGAGTTCTAAGAGTGTGATAAAAGAAACACTGTTGGGAGCACCAACACACCAAGGAAGGGCAATGCACTGCGAGCTGTTCCACCTCCCAGTCTGCCCTGCTCCTTCCCATAAACCAGCCTTGAGCAGACACTGTCCTGGGCCTGGGAATGTCCATCAGCCCACTGGACCTGCTCCCCTGCACCTGAGCCCACCCTGACATGGCCCTTTGCTGTCACTGCTAGGCACTGTGAGGGGATTTTGTGCCCTCTCCCAGTTACCAGTCAGTGAGCAGGGCTCTCTTCTGCCTGACACTGCTGTTCTGCAATTAGAGACTGACAGGCTGATTAGCACCCCGGGCTACACTGAGATCAGAAAAAGGAACGCGAGTGAAATGTTGTCCTTTTCAACGGGCTCAGTTTTGATACCTTCTGTTGCTGGGGGGAAAAAAAAGAAGAAGAAAAAGGAAGGCCCTGTTTCAGTCCCTGACATGATTTTTTTCTCAGGAGGATTTCTCATCAGGCTGTCCTCACGTTGCAAACAGCACATTGGTTACATGCAACTTTCTTTCATGTCACTCTTGGATTCACTAACATAACATTAGGCTGAGGCCAACAATTACAGATTACATAATTAAGGGCAGCAAGTCTTGATTTAAAGGATCTGTAAATAACAAGAATGGGAAGAAATTTAAAAGGACAGTGTTCATTATATTTCTCAATGACATATATTTCTCCCTTAATGTGAATTTAATACTCTTGAAACCTGCCATAGTGGCAACCCATGGGAATATTTGGTAGAAATATATAGATACCTACATAAACCAAAGTAATTTGTTTAAATAGCAAGTTAAAACCAATCCAGACTGATGAGCAAGGCTCTCTCCTGTGCCAAACATCCCACTGCTGGCTCAGGGACCTCCACAGATTCCATCCCAGGGAATGGGAGCCATACCACCATCCTTCTCTGAAAAAAACCTGGGCTGAAAGGGAGGAAAGCATTGCTAGCAGCTGCCATGAGAGCCAGAGAGGGAGCCTGAACTGCACCAGGGATCACTGCTTCATTTTGTTTTGATGTGGTTCAGGAGCTGTGTGAAAAGGCATAAAATCGAGCAATTCTGAGGTATGCTGAAGCACAGTCCTGTTTTCCTTCTCTGCATCATCCATATGGGGCACTCAGCAAGACTGCAGTCACACCTGAGGCTGTGGTGGACACCACGGTCATGCCCACGCGAACAACAAATCCTGCCCAGGAGCAGAAGCACAGCAAGCTGGGCACAGCAGCACGTGTGCCAGCACACTCACAGGATCCAAACAGAGGTCTGCAGGCTGTCCTGCAAATCCTGCCCAGGAGCAGAGCTACAGCAGCACAGGAGAACACGCTCACGCTGTGGCACAGGAGCAGACAGAGAGGAAGGCAGGGACACATCCAGTGCCTCGGTTTTGTGGCATAAATACAGCCCTGCCCCAACTGGGGCTGGCAAGGACTTGGAAATGAGGATGGGCTTTATGAAAATCACCACCTCTTTATAGTACTGCTGTGTGCATGCATCTATCCAGCTATTGCCTGCTAACCTTTGAGACCTGTAACTCTCTCAGAGGGCAGAAGCGACAGAAGGGACCGAGCTGCAAAGGCAGCTCAGGATGAGCTCTGTCTGCCCCGTTTGAAGTCTGATCCTCACTGGCTGTTCCGTGCCTGCTCCAGCTACCTTTGTGTGCTGGTTTGCCTTGCTGCCTTTAAATGTCACTGTTTTGATCTGAGGGTATTTAACTACAAGCAAGGGGATGACGCTGAGCAAAGGGAAATAGAGGTTGAACATCAGGAAACACTTCATAATGCAGAGAGCTCTCAGGCAGTGAAAGGGCTCGGCAGGAGGTGGTGGAAGCCCCACATTCTGCACCATTAACAGCTCAAAGGACAAAAGGCACTAGAGGACTGGTGTAGGCAGGGGCAGCACCTCTCTGGGTCTGTTTATATCCTGGAAATTCAGGTTACAAAATAAAGAAGTGAGTCATACATGGCAACAGATCAACCCAGGCTTGTCGGTCAAGTCCACATTCCCACAAATTATACAACAGGAACACATTTCAAAGTGATTGGGATTATTTCTAATTTACAGCAGTCAGTGAGATCAGTGAGATCTTCCCTTAAGATTCTGCTCAGTCATTACTTGTCTAAAGCTGCCAAAGCTGCCAGTAATTCCTTAAGACTTCAGCCCCTGGCTGCCACAGCTTGTCGGCTGCCCCTCTCGTCAGGCCACCCTTCCCTGCTCCAAAGGCAATTGAAACCATCAGATCCTGCATACATGATTTCTTGGGAAAAACCTGTGGCCACAGTTAACCCAACGATACTCACATTTTTCAAATGCTCATCCTGAAATTCACCTTTATGGGGCCATGTGGAAAATCTGGAGGGATAAAAATGACTCCTAGGACACACAGGCACAACTAGAGGCACAACAACATGGGATTCAGTAAAATCCCTCTGCTTGAATTAACATGGACATGCCCTTACTTTCCCTATCTGTTTTAGGATCAGCAATATGCATGCACTTCTAGTAACACCCTCACCTTACAAGAAAACATGTACATACACTTTGTACACAAGAACATTTCAAATATTAACTCACTAAATATTTTGGTTTGGTCTGGTTTGGATTTTTCCTGCGTCAAAAGATCTTTTTCCAACATCTCATTGCAAAATGTGAGCAAATTTAGAAATGAAAAAGTAATTTCAAATCAGAGACTCAACATTGTTAGTCTTGAGATGTTGAGGAAAACCAGACATTTTTCCAAATGAAAGATTTCAACATGCTAACACATTTAGCCACGGTGGCTGCTGGAATAATCCACCAAGTGCCGCATGCAGTGGGAATTTGGGATTAGCTCTGTCTTGTGCCTGGCTGGATTTCTGGTGAAAAAAATCTGTAGTGATAATTTTTGTTCTGTTTTATGCTTTCTTGTACTCTTGTGTTGCTCTTGTTGTTCTTGCACTCAGTGTTGCTTTGGGTTTGTCTCAGGAAGGCTGTGCTGTGTCCCCAGTCCAGGCTGGAAGACACCGTGACACAGCGAGGGACACAAAGGGGACAGAAAGGTGAGTTTGCAGCTGGGGTCTGCACTGCCTAAGGAGAGCATCTGCACAAAGCTAGGGCAGATCCAAGCATCTGGAACTGCTTTTGATTTCCCCCACTCTCTTCCTGCATTACACTATGGTTCACTTCTGGGTATTTTGGGTTTCTGTGCATCCTTCTGGCCATTCCATGGACAGCTGTGAAGAGAGGGCTGGATCAGATGATTCAGAATTGCTTTAGAGGAAAGAACCAAGCAGTCAAGTCTGCTGCTGGGTCTACCATCCTCTAGTGTTCTCATCAAAGCTCTGTGGGCTCTTCTTGATCCAAAACACAGAATAAAAAAGGCAAGAAGGCTGTTTTCCTTTGGCCAGGGGCAGCACTGTGTTCCCACTGGATCTCGGAGTGGTACCAACAGCAGGCTCTGCTATATTATGAGAAGCTGAAGGATGCTGCTGCAAGAATGTGCTCAAAAGATTTGGAATAGCTGAAAATGCCTGGAAAAATTATTTGGCAAGTTCCTGAGGATAGGATCAGAATAAAAAAGGCAAGAAGGCTGTTTTCCTTTGGCCAGGGGCAGCACTGTGTTCCCACTGGATCTCGGAGTGGTACCAACAGCAGGCTCTGCTATATTATGAGAAGCTGAAGGATGCTGCTGCAAGAATGTGCTCAAAAGATTTGGAATAGCTGAAAATGCCTGGAAAAATTATTTGGCAAGTTCCTGAGGATAGGATGGAGATAAAGAAACTGCTAAGCTCAGGAATGAATTACCAAGGATATGGCTAAATAAAAATGAATTATCAACTGAGCTAATGGAAGAGAAAAAGAAACTGCTATTCCATAGATCCTATGTGGAGGTCACCTTGGCTTTCCACTCACACACGAATATTCCCTGACTTGGAATTGATCTGTCCTTAATCAATATTTATTTACAGTGAGGGTCTCAGTGTTTCTTACAAATGACCCCCATTAGTACATCCCATGGCACACTCGGAAGGCTGAAGATGGAGCTGATGGTCCTGTGCCTCCTTGAGAGCAGTTTCCTCATTCTGAAAATGAGTCTGCATGTCAGGGAGAGATGTTCCTTAGCAGCAAACAACAGTTAAACAACCAAACACATCATCTGCATCTCTGCTCTCCCAGCCAGACATGATTCCAGAACCAGCTCTGATTGCTGCATCGATGTGTTTTATCAAGAGATCCAGGGTTGAACCCAACCTTCATTACAGCAGTGAAACTAATCCAGTCAAGGAGGACACACAGACAGGTGATGCACCTGTATTTCTCTGCCTCTCCTCCTGCCTCCCTAGATCTTTTCCAGAAAAAAGAAACAGTTAAAGGATTGACATCTCTTTCCCATCTACTAATTTACATGATATGCTCCCAATGACTGGAAACTGGAGTTATTTCAGATCTTCACAACTGTGAAGAAGAAGAAAGGCTGCTCCATCACTCTGACTATCTACTTGCCAAACACATGGACCGATGACAGCACCAAGAGGGATTTATAGAAACGTTTGTCCTCAATCTGGTTCAAAACTCTATTTACAGATTACTTGCATACAATGATTTTTAAAAAGTCAGGGTCAAAAGGAAAAAGAGAACACAATTTTAGTATAGCTTTTTTTTAAACACATGGCACAAATGTAGAGAATGAAGACCTGCTGGTGAGGAATCCTTCTGCTGACTCTGCCTTCCCTGTACTTCTCAGCTCCTTAATTACACCATCACTACACGCAGGGGTGGTTCAGAAATATCTTTAAGTGGGAAGTCATTTATAATGTGCAAATAGCATCACCAACTCCAGCTTAACAGTTTGGCTTCCAATCATAAAGCAACCACCAGAAGGATTTTCTCCATTTTCTGAACCTGCCAGA
>NW_008679224.1:73493-77462 GCF_000695815.1 Acanthisitta chloris | reverse complement strand
TCCCTACTTCTTCCCCAATGACACAGCACAGAGCCAGAATGCACAAAGGCTTTGACCCAAATCTCACTACCAGCAGCACTGCAATCACAAAAGTTACTCCAGGTTTCTATTGATGAAATCAGAACTGGACCTTAGATTTTCTTCAGGGTAGTATTAATGTTTTACATCTTAAGGACAATCTCTATTCCCTGTGAATGTGTCTTCTCTGTCCCAAGCTTAAGTGCAAGACTAGAGTGTGCAAAATGATCTACATGGCCTTAGATAATTCAACAACTGCCTGGAATTTGCCTTTTCCAGGTTCACAGTGCCAGGTTTACTGTACCTCCCAGTCCAGGACAGAGGCCTGCCACTGAGCTATCTTGTCAATGTTCTCCAGTCTCCGCTTCCGCTCGTTGATCTGGAGGGTCACGTTCCTCATGACGGCGAGAGCAGCGGCCACATACCTGTAGTCACTGTCAAACAAACAGAAAGGCCATGACACAGAGCCCCACGTGCAGGGGACAGGCACACCAGTCTGTTGTAAGTACTAGCACAGTCTCACCATCCCTTCCGAAAGAAATAGGGGAAGGTTTTGCCACTCAGTACTACAATGCCCTATTTTTCCCATCAGCAATGTCTGGATCATCACAACAAAGCAGCTTGACTGAAACCAGTGTCGGGTGTATGAGGCAGTGAGGCCAACCAGCTCCTCAGCTTGTTCCCTCACTGCAGAGAGCACAGTCTGGCCTCTACCAACCCACCACCCATGAGCACTTTGCTCCTTGAAGTGCTCAGCTAAAGCACATCCTAAAAGACAGTCTGAATACTTTTAGAGCCTGTATCTTTGGGCTTGGATTTTTCCATTTTAAAAATGAACATTAGAAAATATTTTCCCATTAGACACAGGCAGGAGCACCTCCCAAGCCATAAGTGACTCCAAGAGTGCCCCAGAGCACTCATCCCATGGAATTCACTCTTACTGCAGATCACAGGTGAGCAAATCGAAGCAAATCCTTTTTTTTCCCCCTGGCTGGGCCTGTGAGTGCAGTAACACAGAGTGAGAACAGGCTGCTGCCAGGGCCAGAGAGGAGGATGATCAGTCTTTTCAAAAAGTGATGCTGAAATCAATGCTATTGATTTCTGCCCTGTGCCTTCTTTTCCATTCCAAGGAGCCGTAATGTTCATTTCAATCGGGAAGACAGGCAAGGCCAGCTGCCACAATGCCACCATAATGTATTATTAACTTAAGGGCTGCTATTGATTGCTGACTAATGAGAAAAACTGCAATCGTGGGCAGCTGCAGGAGGAATGGCTTTATTGATTATTGCTAAGGATTGCACTGGTGACAGCTAAAATAGGGGTGAATGCTGGGAATTAGATCCCTTCTCCATGTGATCCCAACAGGATAAATATTAAGAAACAATCACACTGTGATATACAACATAATATTATTTTCTATTTTGCCATCCTTGCTTGGATGAAATCTTGAGATAAGTTTTCAATTTCTCTCCAATTCTTATGTCAAAATTCTAGCTGAGGTTAAAAAAAATCCCATAAATTCCAGAACAGCAGGACTTCAACAAAGCACAGGAGAAGAGAGGATGGGCTGCCTGACATATCCATCATGGTACTCAGTGACAGACTACTTGTGCCTCCCCATTTGTGGGGCCATCTGTGTGAAGGGAGTGCCTGGCCGTGTAAGGGAGGAATGGAGCTGTGCCAGGGAGATGTCAGTCTGGTCTACAAAATGTCCATGAGGTCTTGTGGGGAAACAGGAAAGTCACTACAGCCAGGAAGGATCAGTAGAGGCAGGGAGAGATGCAGGGTTTACAGACAGTTACTAGTAATCTCCTAGTAATTATGCTCATGTAAGGAAGGGAGGCCAATGACAGTGCACCATTAGCAGTCTCCTCTTCTCACGTAACGTGTTCCTACAGTCTTAACTCCAGCTCAGTTCTGCAGTGGGAATGCTCAGGACACCAGCAAGCTGCACTTAGGACCTTCATATATTTAATTCATATTAAGCTGGAGTAAATCTTTAACAGGAGAACAGATGTGGCTTTGTGAAAAATTCAAATGAAGCAGCCTCAAAACACGAAGCAATTGAAGGGAGCCAGGCTCTGAGCGCACCCCCATCCTGCCTCCACACCGAGTGGGCTGGTGCCAGCCAAGCTGGGCTTATCTTGGTAATGCTAATTCACTAATTCCAATATTATGTTGGAGGAGAAAACCCCATGCACGTTTTTGTTTCACGCTGTAATGAAGAAAGAGTCAGGACTGAACTTTTTAGGCTCCTAGCCCATGTCTGTGGCAGAACTGGCAAAAACTTAGAAGGAAAAATAACAGAAACAAAGCATTTGGTCAGTGAGGTAATAACAGGATAGCATTAACTATGAAATGAAGGTAAATATGTGGTTTGTCAATTCTATTGGGGCTGCAGTGACCACTTTCCGGTGCCCAATCAGAATGCAAGTCTAGATTCTTTCTAAATATCACATACTAACTCAGGGAAGAGTGGTCAGATTTCTGGTTTCAGTGCTGTTGTCCTGACCTGGTGAGGGAATATCTACAGTGTTAGTGAAGAGGAAGCAATAAAAGGCAAAGACTATCATGCCCCACTGTTAGATGAAGCTCACATCTCTGCTTTCACCAGGCCTTTCTGACTTTTACCTTACTCTAGGGCTGGGATCCAGCACAGGGCTCTTGCTGGCTCTGTGCAGCCATGGGTTTCACACCTATGCTGTGCTACAGCTTTGGAGGGTGTGTGTGTGTGCGCGTGTGTGTGTACTCCTTCTAAATCATCCTGATTTTCCCTTTTCAGAACATGGAGAAATAAGAGAAGTGAAGTGTCCATGGCTGTGTCCTGTCACAGACACAATCCAGTGAAACAGAGCTCTCACAGAGCTGCCTAACCACAGGAGAGCATTAAGTCTCCTCAGAATATGACTGTATGCGATTATTTAACAACATGGTGAATTTAAAACATCCCAAAGGGAACAGGAATGTACTCCCAAAACTAACCCAACCCTTGTGAAATCACATTGTCCACATCCCCTTTGGTATGGCTACCAGATAACTCAGAGAGGTCACTAAACACAGAGCTCCCTCTCTGAGGCTGCTCATGTCCTCCTGCTGTGAAACCACATCTGAGCTCACAGGCACTGCAGTGGGGCCATTACATGGCTGCTGAGGAACAAAGCCACAACCTCTGGGATCCCAGAGCTGCTCTCTGATACCCTAAGGTTCCCATGAGTCCACTCCAAGTTTGGTTTGGTCTCGTTATAAAAGAAAAACCAAATGCACGCCCACACTGGTGACTGAACTGGGAATTCAGCTAGCATGAATCAAACTCATGAATCAGGTCAAAGCAAATCAATGCAACTCTGCTTTGTAGAGCTGGGTTTAGGGAAAATGAAAAAAGTCAAACACTTGCAGAAGTTTCTGAAACATCTGTGGTCTTTTCTGTTCTCAGAAGTACTTGCTTACAAATGGGTTTTGGAAAAAGAAAGAAAATTAGCAAGGTAGGAGCAAATCTACTCTTAGAGGGTCTGATTCTTCTTTTGCCTTATTTTTCCAGCAGTAAATCCCAAGTGATATCACAGGTACTATTCCTGATTGACTCTAACTCAGGGAGTCAGGCCGATAGCCCTCAGCAGCAGCAAAAGAGATCCTGGAAATTTTGGGAAGTAATCAAATTGCCAGGTGTTCCTCTGAACCTAAACCAAATGGCAAAATTGGAGATAGGCATGAAAAGCAGAGCAGGTTCTGAGTTCTCCCCAAATCTAAGCATATTCAGGTTCAAGCTGCAGATCCTGGCCCTCTATTTGCTGTGTGCTCCCTCCTCAGGAGAAGGGAATGAGCCTTTCTGACCACTGAATGCTAATTAGGTAATTTTTCTAGTGTAACTGGTAGCATCAGAAAGTACATCCAAGGGTAATTAGTTCACATGTCTGATTATAACAGAGATGAGCCTAGCTCCATCGAGAATTG
>NW_008679224.1:53499-73452 GCF_000695815.1 Acanthisitta chloris | reverse complement strand
GCCCTGCTTCCATTTATACAGGATGTCATGGAGAGAAGAGCTGGACAGAGAACCACAACCCGTGTGTGTGTGTGTGTGTGTGCAGTGAGCAGCCCCCACACCCTCGGCTGCCATACCTGTGCTCCTGCGCCGTGTACTTGAGCAGCTCGGCCAGCTGCAGGGGGTACTTGCAGATCTTCTGCACCGGCGTCAGAAGGAAACCGTCTATCGCAATATCGATCATCTGTTGCAACAGGCGACACGCTTCGAAGAAGTGCTGGTACCTGCTGTCTTTCATCAGCTTGGAAAGCTCCATGCATGCATCCAAATGGTTGTTACAGTACTCGGAATAGATCCAGAAACCATCTTGCTGTGAGGGGCAGGGAACAGGGGAGGACACGTCAGGCAGGTGCTGCAGGCAGTCGGCCACCAGCTGGCCAGCAACACATCACAGCTAAGGGAGTGCAGGGTTAGAGTGGATATTAGGGAGAACCTCTTCCCTGTGAGGGTGGTGAGGCACTGGCACAGGTTGCCCAGAGAAGCTGTGGCTGCCTTATCCCTAGAAGTGTCCCAGGCCAGGTTGGATGGGGCTTGGAGCAATCTGGTCTAGTGGAAGGAGTCCCTGCCCATGCCAGGAGGGTTGGAACGAGATGGTCTTCGAGGTCTCTTCCAACCCAAACCATTCTGGGATTCTGATTCTAAGAAAGCACACCCCAAGCAGGAGAAAGGACAGATCCTAGAGTACTTTTCCTGCTTGGAGGAAGTGCTGCATGGCAGCTCTGGGGGAAAAGGGAAGCAGAGAGGGACCTGCACACTGACACACAGTTGAGGTCTCTGTAGGTACAGGTGTGTTAACCTGACTCCTGCGCAGTGCTGTGGCTGTCCTCAGTTTCAAGCTGTGCAATGGGGTTTTCTTTAGAAAAGGTAAAGGCAGAACCAAGCAGAACTCTGGCTTTTGGTAATACAAGATGACAATCTTGTTTTTTCTAGAGCTCCTTCCCTGAAAGATCATGCAGAACCTGGCAAGTGTTTAGGAGGAGGGAACCCAAGGCACCAACCACTGTGTGGATTTCCTCAGGACCAGAGAGCAAGAGAACACCAAAGACTGGAAAATCAAACTAAAAACCCACTCACATGTGCCCCTATGCCTTTGGCACTGGTATAACAGGCCTTTTGGTGCCAGTTTTGTTGGAATTTCCTTTTTCGGCCTTCACTGATCACAGATGGGGCCATGGCAGTTTATCACCCTTAAGTCAGGCTTGATTTGTCTGAGCCACACAGACAAGGCAATGAAAGGTCAAAGGAAGATTACACAGGAAGGGAAACAGCCTGCCGAGAATCACACATTAACACTGTAGCTGGAACAGCCCAGATAAAAGCTCAGGTGTTGCAACTCAGCCTGAGATGCTCCATTGGGTTGTGGCCAATGACAAGAATCTTACTCTGTAAAAACACATGCCCAACCATTCTTGTTTCTCAGTCCCTCAGGGCCCAAATAACCTGCCTTTCTGGGAACAGGGGAGCCTGGTGTCCTTCCCATCCCCACAGATGACTGAGAGCCACACGCTGACAGTTCTCTCTGCTGAAACAGACGAGGAACAAGATGCTTTGCAGATCCACAAACACGACCTTACCAACCTCAACCCTCAGTTTCCCCAAATGGCTAAAGAGGGATAATTTATCAGGAGTTTATTAGCCAGCTTTCAGCCCCTGTCTGGTGACAGCCAAGTGTCAGATATTTCTCCAAATAACAGCTGCAATTCTTACTATTGTCACTATCAATGAATTGACAGCACAGCCTCAAGTCATGACATTTTAGCTACTGATTCTCACCAAGATCTCTTCCATCTTTTCAGCACAGAGGTGGGATGTGATGCTGCTTTGGAAGGAAGCAGCAGAGATTGCAGTCTCTGATAAGACCCGGGCACGTTAATGTCTCATGCACCTTCTCAAAAGAAAACCTGCTCTTCAAGGAGAGGACCAGTGATGCTTCAGAGATGCTGCGAGCCTCTTTAGGGATACCCTGCTGAAGTTTCAGGAATGTCTATCAGAAATTTCTCTAATAGAAGTGAACTGTCGCCAGCTCAGCCCTGACTGTAAGTAATGAGGTGACACACCACGGGACCTGCAGCCCAGGCTGGAGCACCTGTAAGCTCTGATACCACACCTCATTCTCCCTCAAGCAAAGCCTCAAACGGCAGGGCTGTAATTTTCTTGACATTTCCTGACATATTTACGACACTGGCCAATTTATCAGCTCCTGTAGTATGTGACTTATGGAACAGTATGATGGGCTGGGCAAAAGCCTCCAGGACCTTATTATCAGAGTGCACTCAGTGTGAGTACTTGCTGCCCTGCTGCCACGTGCACAGCACGAAGCACGAGCTGGCACCTCCCCACCCAGTCCAGCTCCATGGGGGAAGGCACCTAAGCCAGTGTGGGTGTTTCACCCCTTGCAAGCACATCTCAGTGCCACAGCAAACGGCACAGACATCTGCTCTCTACTTTTCTTGTGTAACACAAAATTAAGGCCCTTTTCACCTGGACCTTCTTACAACCTTCTGCTAACCCATGACCTAATCAGGATGGCCTGTGAGTGGGTTTAAGCCATATTCTGAAGAGCAAAAGGAGGTGGGGAGTAGGTGAGGATCATCACACCTACATTAACATGATCAAGGGTGAAAAGGTGCTGGGATTCAGATGTACTGGGGGGTATCCAACTGTATGCTCCAAGTTCGCCCTCCTCTATATCTCATGAAGTAAATGGAGGACCATGGAGTAGTTCCTGGTATGTAACTGGAATTATCATAGTATGCTAAGGGGTTGGAAGGGACCTTAGAGATCATCATGTTCCAGCCCTGGGCAGAGACACCTCCCACCAGAGCAGCTTGCTCAAGGCTTTAGCCAACCTGGCTTTGAACACTGCCTTGGGGCAGCCACAACCTCCCTGGGCATCCTGTGCCAGTGTCTCACCACCCTCACAGGAAAAAACTTCTTCCTAATATCTGATTTAAATTTCTTCTTTCAATTTATCCCCATTACTCCTTGTCCTATCACTCCAGTTCCTAAGAAAGAGTCCCTCTCCAGCTTCCCTATAGCCCCTTCAGATCCTGGCAGGTTGCTCTGAGGTCTCCACACAACCTTCTCCAGGCTGAACAGCCCCAACTTTCTCAGCCTGTCCTCATAGGGACAGTGCTGCAGCCCTCTTATCAGCTTTGTGGCTCTCCTGTTCTGACACGCAAATGTTATTCTGAGGGGTTCCTGCCTCCTGACTTCTCCCACCCACCCTATCCCTGCACACCAAGCCCCAAACTCCCAAACAAAAATGCCAAATTAACTTACGTGTTCCAGGAAACATGGTCCGATCTCACTGAGATGGGGGTCCTCGTTGTTGTACTGTTTCTCCAAGTCCCGGACAAAACCCATCTGAAATCTGTAGATATCTTCGATGTTACCAAAGATGATTTTTAGCTGTTCATCACTGAACATATCCCTCCTCTTCCGGCACTGCTTTAAGTAACCCTGTGAGGAGTATGAAAGAACAATTTGCAGAGAACAGCAAAACCTGGCTGATAGCTCCAAAGAGGTGTGTTACAGTGCTGTATGCCTGTTCCTTTAAAACCCACTGTCTCACAACACCCAATACCCAGGGAAGCTCATACAAACACTGCTGCTGCCATGTCCTCTTCAGTAGCACACGCCTTACAGAGAAAGCTGTGAGGGCTGCTTGAGCATCTGCCCACTCTGATTTCTCCCTTCAGTCACAGTGAAGTGGAAGCTGTTTACTATCTTTATCAAGTTCTGTTTAGTATCTTTACCAGTGATCTGGATGAGGATACTGAGTGCACCCTCACTATGTTTGCAAGTGTCTGCCCAAGCTGGGCAGGAGTGCTGATCTGCTGGAGGGTGGGAAGGCTCTACAGACACTGAGCAAATTACTTCATCCCCCTGTGCTTCACCTGTCTGGATGATCAACATAGAACCACAGAATTTTTAAGGCTGGAAAAGACCTTTAAGATCATCAAGTCTGACCATAATGATTCAGACTAGAAACTTTGCAAGGCCAAATCTCAGGTGCTATAACTGGCCTGGTCCATTCTGCAGTCTCTCGACTGAAAAGAAATAACATGGGGGTCATCAGGAGATGACTTTGCTTGCCTTTATTATATAGGAAAAGAAAAAAAGAAGGGACATAAATGCCAACAGCTCCAGTGGAATGGCTATATTTGGGAACCCAGGATGCTTAGTCACACAGCCTCACTGCCAGCTGGTGACACGCAGCTGCTTGTCCACAATGAACCATTGCAACACTATAATAAACTGTCCTTCAGCCTCACCATGTGGTTCCTGTCAGGGAGAACTTCAAACAAATGAATGAGAAATACAACTTTGGCCAACCTGGCCCAGACCCAACCTCTGCGTTGTCCAGTTGAGCTTGGAGGATGCCATCACCCTGAATTTCCTGGCTTTTTCAGCTGAGAAGTTTGGGTTACAGAATACCTTCTGCAATTTCTAATCTAGGTCTCTCTTCCTCCAGGAGTTCCTTGATGACTCATTTCCCTGGGTTTCCCTCTCTCATTTTTCAAGGCCAGGAGCAATGGGAGCAGGCTGGTTCCCACGCTGCAGGACAGTTGCAGGGCAAATCAAAATTCAAACTCACAAGAAATGATGCAGAATATCTCTCCATGCAGCTTTTCATGTTTACCTGCTTATCTCAGAACAGCTTTGAGAAAATCCAAAGAAAAAGCCAGGAGCTGTGCCCCTGCCCTCGAGGCCAGACTGTCCCTGACATGGCTCTGCTGCCAGCAGTGCCTGGGACTGCCGAGAGCTGGCTGTGCCAGGACCTGTGCCCGCTGCTCACTGTGGGCTGCCTGCAGGCAGCCTCCCCCTCACACTCTGCTCTGTGACATCCCTCACTGGGTGATTCATGTGAACATCTTTCAGCCCTGGGGTTGCCATTGGCTGCGAGTCCCATCCTGACTATTCCCATCCTCCCTGTGCTGGTTCATCACTTCACTGGAGTCACGTGTTTGGAGAAGCTGAAGCAGCACATTTCTGTACAGGCATCTATAAAAGCACAGGGAAAATAACTGAATGCATGGAGTTCCCATGCCTTTTATCCTCTCTATCCAGCTTGTGCCTTTGGATGGGTGGTTTCCAGCACAAGACAGGAAAAGGGAGACTGAAGATTTATATATAACATGCAGCAAGAAGCAGCTAGAAGGCTGCTGCAGAGTTTTTCCAGTAAATTTACTTCTGTTACATAAAACAATGTCATCTTCCTTCTGCTCTTCCCGTCAGGTTTGCTCAGAGAAGGGATAGCTGACTGATGAGCAGATGTTGGAGAATGTTTTGCTCAATGAATACCTAAAAATAGCTGCCAAACTGTCTCTCTTTAAAGTACTTTTCCATGTAGTCCCTGAAGTATAGGCCAAAGTTGGAAAGTATTTGCAGGAGGTTAAGTGCTAAGTTTTCTCCACCCCAAAGTGGGTTTAGAGCCAGTCAGGAGAGGTGGTCTGTCCATCCATCCATCCATCCATCCATCCATCTTGTCTGTCTGAGAGCAGGGTGAAGGAGAAAACAAAGAGATGATAGCCACTGCAGGCTGTAACTTCAGAGGCAGCTGTGATGATACCCTGATTTCTTTCAGCTCTGAGTCAGTTTGGGGCTGTCTATACTGTCCTGTAACCTCCCCTCAGCTTGGCCCAGCACCATTTGGACTATAAAACACTGTTGTCTATGCAGTCCTCACAGCACAGAGGTGAACATGGTGCTGATAGGCACAGACCAAAAATAACACGAGCAAAGCTGAGACTGAACTGGAAAGGCAAATCAGAGCCATGCCTGGTCCCAGGCAGACAGGACTCTAAAGCACTTACTCAAATACCTGTCTACAGCAAGTACTGAATGTCAGGTAGTACTGTGACTGCACTAGCAAAGTCCTGCAGGAACACAAGCCTGTTCCTCAGCAGGGCCAGGATCAGCCAGCTCCAAAGCAGGAAAAGCACAAGCAGGCTGTGAGAGAGAACTACAGATTGCACAGATATGCAGTACATATTCCCATCAATCCAAAGATCTTTCTGCAGTCAGCCTCCAGTCCAGACTGGGTGTGAGGCTGGTCACTCAACAGGGCCAGCAGCCCCTCAGACCTGGGCCTCTCAAGGAGGGCTACACTGCTGCCAAGGAGGTTTCATGCTGCTTTGCTCTGAGGCAGCATGAAAAAGTGGGTTTTATCCATCTCTGAGAATGAGTCAGGCTAAAGCCATCCAGACCACGTGGAAACTTGTCTCATCAGCTCTGCACAACAGCCTCAGCCTGACACGCTGAGATGCAATGAGGATGTTTTCCATGCGGCACTCAGAGCTGTCCTGGCACCAAAGCAAAGCCTAGGTGGAATCCAGTCAACATTATTAAAAAATAAATTCAAAGTGAAATTACTTGGAAAAGAGCAAAAGGCAGCACTGGAAGTTGGCTGGCCTTTCCAACCTCCCACCTCCAAACGGCTCGTAAGACGGAGGCTTCCTTTGATCTCTCAAT
This sequence comes from Acanthisitta chloris, assembly GCF_000695815.1. NCBI lineage: Eukaryota > Metazoa > Chordata > Aves > Passeriformes > Acanthisittidae > Acanthisitta > Acanthisitta chloris. Next base: position 66,936 of record NW_008679224.1, on the reverse strand, counting down.
CGCCTCACTGTTCCCATCCAAGCCCTGTCATTTCTCCCTCTAACACCTCTTTAAATTAAGCCGTGTGTTCCTAATCCCTATAGTGGTCCAAATCCTGTTAACTTCTCAAAGCCTGGCACCCTGCTCTGTGTAACCCTCCTGGGTCTGGTTCTTCCACCTGTGCTCCACAAATCAAACCCCATTCCTGCCCCTCTGCTCCCACCGAGGCACCTGTCCTGCTTGAGTACCTGCCACTGGTGTCACGTCATCAACAGAACCTACACCTTCCCAGGATCAAACCCCAGGGGAAGGGGGTGTATTTTCAAGCCTGGAGATGGCCACACATATATAGAATCACAGAATCATTGACTAGAAAAGACCTATATGAGCATGAAATCCAACCGTCAGCCCAACAGCACCACCACGGTCACCACTAAACCACACCCTCAAGTGCCACATCCACATACTTTTTTAACACTTCCAAGAATGGTGGCTCCACCACTACTCTGAACAGCATGTGCCAATACTTTACAACCCTCTGCATAAAGAAGTTTTTCCTAATATCTAGCCTAAACCTCCCCTGGTGCAACTTGAAGCATTTTTCTCTCCTCCTGTCACTTGTTACTTTGGAGAAGAATGTGGTACTTTACAGGACAGGAGTGAGCAGCACTGCCTGACAGTAAGGCTGACTACTGCTACCCATCCTAAAAACCTAGTTTTCAGTAGTTTATTACTTTCCTAAGCTCTAACTGATAAGCCTAAAAATCCTATTGCTGAGTATTTCCTTAAGGTTCACTGATTCTTTCTTTCTTTACATAGAACTGTCATAGAATCACAGAATGGTTTGGCATGGAAGGGACCTTGAAGATCATCCAGTTCCATTCCCTGCCATGGGCTGGGACACCTTCCACTAGACCAGATTGGTCCAAAGCCCCATCCAGCCTGGCCTGGAACATTTCCAAGGATGGGGCAGCCACAGCTTCTCTGGGCAACCTCTGCCAGTGCCTCACCAGCCTCATAGGGAAGAATTACATCCTAATATCCAGTCTAAACCTACTCTCTGCTAGTGTGAAGCCATTCCCCCTTGTCCTGTCACTCCAGGCCTTTGTAAGTAGTTTCTCTCCATCTTTCATTTAGCTCCTTCAGGCACTGGAAGGCTGCAATTAGATCACCCCAAAGCCTTCTCTTCTCCAGGCTGAACAATCCCAGTTTTTCCCGTTGGTTATATTTCAGAATAATGACTCATCCACTCCTGACAATGCAGTCCACATTTTACCCCTAATGAAAGTCTTCACAGAAGCATTTCACCCAGCAGCAGTCAGTCCTTCATGCTCTAAGTGAGGGCAGAGCAGCAGCAGCAGCCATAGGGGCAGGGGGGCTTTGCTGTGATGGGGATTTCCCTCCAGGCCTTGGCTTGCACAGGTGATTTTTATCCTGGTGCTGGCTAGCTGATGAGCTCCTGGCTTAGCCAGCCTTGTGCCATGGGTGTTGTCAGTAATAACATGGTGTATAATAATGTAGTAGCAGGTAGTGGAAATGCATTCTGAAGAAGAAGACAGCAATAGGAGAGCTGTTAATCACCGTCCTTTGGTAATGACCACATAACTTAAGGTGCCTCAGCGGTATTAGGATTTGTTACTCATTACAGTTCAGCAAGAGGAGTGTGACCACACGCTGCTAAACTCAGCACTAAATCAGGCTCAACCTTCACCACCCAGGCAGAGCCCCTCTCTCATCTCCTCCAATACGTCATATCACTGCCGATTGTCCTGGCATCTGGAATAAAGGGCCAAGGGAAGAGGGGAATTTGCCACTGTCAAAGCACTTCTGCAGCTCATCAAGTGTTGTCTGGTGTCTGCTCGTCCTGCAGCACCAATGACACCTCTGTACAATCCATTTAGGGGCACTGGGAGCTCAGACAGGCCATGTCTCTCCATCTCCGGCCCCACTCACGTCATGCTATGTTGAAATGCCTGGGATGACGGAGCTGTCTCCGAGTCTTCTCAAGGCAAATGGATTGCTCTGATTAAACTGAGCACAATGAGGCTCTCTCCAGCAAGGCACAGCCCATCATTTCACAGATGAGAATGCCCATGTCAGTCCTCCTCCTTCCTTAGCAGAGGCAGCTGAATCATTTCCTGGTGCTCTACCTGGAGGAATATTTATCCCCTCAATAGCATTTTGCATCACACAGAGCAAAGAAAGAGCCTTCCAGATCTCTCTCCTATCTGGGACATATCATTAGGTGCAGTAAATCAGTGTTACCCCATGGATGTCACTGCAGCTGTACCTGTCTGTACTTCCTGAGAATCCCACCTGGCAGAAGCACAGTGACACAGCTGGAGACCCAAGTTAAGGTTTGTTTAGTTTTTCAACAGAAGACTGCAAATGCAGGAAAAGAAGCAATATATGGACAAGTGCCTGCAGTTCTTCCCTTCTCCAATGCAAAGCTCTCTGACTGAAATAGCGCAGTGAAATGAAGCTCATTTGTTTCCAAATTGAAATCCCAAGACTCTTCCATATTTGAAAAGTGTCATAGATGCTTTTTGGATGGCTGCTCTGCCTTGTCAAGAGAAAAGCAGCAAGTATGAAGGGAGGAAGACATTCTTCTAAGCAGAATTCACAAGAGGCTTCGCCACATTGACTCTGAGAAGACTGGGCACAAGCTCACTAAATCCTAAACATTCTGAGGGATCAGCTGAAAGCCATCCATGGACTTTGATTTTAGTGCTAACAAACTTCTGTCTCGTAGTGATAAGTACATGCTGTTCACAGAATGTCCAAGCTGTCCTCCTGCATGCCCTTCCCTAAACACCCAGCACCACAGGCACTGAACTTTGGGCTCAGCCCATGGCACAGATCCTGTACGTATGGGTAGTAGAGGTTAATTGTAACATAACAAAGAAGAACCAGGCTGGGGAAGTGTGGGGTCAGTCACTAAACTCTTTTGCATCCCGGTTCCCTTACACTGGATAAATCTAATGTACTTCATTTCCTGTGGTGGAAACATTTTGCCCTCAGTCTCACCATAAGAAAAAGCAAATGGGGGCCATCCTAAGCCAGGGGAAATTGGGAACCCAATATGAAGGGCACAGATGACATGGGTAACTGATTGATTTAATTACAACCTAATTTCCTCAATCACAAGTTCAAAAGTAGATGGCATTGGGTTTTAATTAAGAGGACTGCTTGAAGGCTCTCAACCTCATCATGTTTTAGTCAAAAAGGTATGGAATAAAGGTCAGGAGATTGTACTTTTAGTTAATATAAACTAAAGGAATTATCAGATCCAGCAGAAAGTTCTCAGAACTATCAATACTTATTGACAGATGCTGCTCCTCTTTTAGATACAGCACTCAAACACACTTCAGCTTTTTCCCAAGTCACCCATGGACAAACCCAGTCCTCACCTCTCCACAGCCCATCCCTGTCCTGCTGCAGTCCTCAGCATCAGAGCCCCACATACCTCGCAAATGTCCTTGAGGTGTTTGATGTAGTGGCGCTCGGTGCTCATGATCTCATTGATGACGTTGGCTCTCATCTGGTCTCGGTTCTGCACAGTCCTGCCGAGACAGAGGCAGTCGGCGCTGGGATCCAAATGGCCATTCTGCACGTCGCTGGTTCCCTCCTCCACTCCATCTTCCTGGTTTACCCATAGCTGTGAGGAGAAGAGGGGAGAGAAACAGGCTTGTTCACAACAGCATCAGAAGCCAATGAGCCAGAGTGGGCTGGCTTTTGGGTTGCATGGCCCTGGGAGATCCTGGATCCACTCCCTCCTTACACCAATGGTTAATACTCTTGCTAGCAATGCACTGGGGTGTCCACACAGCTCACAGCCCACACAGCCCCTTTCTACACTGGTGCACTCAGTCCCAAATGGTTCCCCACACACTGCCAAGCTCTGCCCATAAGCATGAGGATTGCAAGTGTTTGCCGTTTTGATCCCAAATACAAAATGATCATGTGAAAGGGTAACTGGGTGCTGGATGCTGCCACGTGCTCTGAACCAAGATGGACATGTAAAACAGACCAGCCTAAAGCAGACTGCTGTTACTGGTGTAAAGCACTGCTGTCCCAGTTCCTGCCCACCTCCAGTTGGGGTCTGTCTGAGCAGGAGTATCCTCTGGGAGGAGAGAGAAGCCCTTCCCAGGTGAATGATTTAAGGTCAAGATGCGGCTGGTTCAGAGATCTGAACGAACATGCACGTTAGCCCCTGCAAGCTGGGTCGTGGCTCTGGGGTTTGTAAACTTCCCAGGCCAGGGTTTGTGAATGAGCATTGATTTCATTTCACAGCAGCTTTCCTCATCAGTTCACATGAACAGTCTTTCTGACTCAGGCAAATCTCCCATCTCAGCATCCTGAGACTGGGATCCCCAAACCACATGGACAGCACACCTGAGGCTGAGTAAGACTCCTAAATGCTGGGGGGCTGAGGGCAGCTTGGGACAGGGTGCCAAGCACTGGGCCCTGAATACTCTACCTTGGAACAAGTTAGAAAAAGCAATGAAAAAGGATCATTGTTTTCAGCATGCTGAATCTTCTTTCCATCATCAAATGAAAAACATACACTGAACTTGCAAACTGAAAGATAACACTCTCTCCTAGGCTGCACAAGACTGCTCTGCACACAACATACGGACCAGGGACCTCCTTCTGTTACCTTTTCCCCCAAATGAAACCTGCTTAAAATAACTCTGATGGACTCAAATTGGGCTGAGGGTAGTTTGTAAACAAACATTAAACGAAGTTTAAAACTGACAGAAATACCCCTGTCTTACACAGACCACCTCAGCTGTGATGGAAATGAAGCAACTGCTCGCCTCACCATTTAAAGCCTGAATACTGGGGACTTTCAAATCTAAAGATACATATACCTGTGAGCAGTGACACTGTCCACACACTCAGCACATGGGAACCAAACCTCGTTAACCTGATCTTCATGCTTTCTTTCAGTGTTAGTAGTTTTTCATACTTTGCTATTATTCAGCTTATATTAGGCTTTTAACATGTTGTAAAGGGCAGCGTTCCTGCAAATTACTAACATAAAACCCCCCAAACCTGCCCATGCTCCTCCCATGCTTTCCCAACCTAAACCACCTCTCAGCTCCCATGTTTTGTCATCCTACAGGGAGTTCTAAAGGAAAAACACAAACGTGTGCCCAGTCTGGGAGTTGATAGGGACTGGATACAAGCGTGCAGGGCAGCAGTGCTCACTGAAATGCCAAGCTGCCCTCTTCACCGGGGGCAGGACACCCTGGTACCCCCCCAAGCTGAGCTGCTGCCCCGGGCTGTGCTCACATCCTGTCCTGGCAGCCAGGCACATCCCAGGCCAGGAAACCCAGTGCAACCCATGTGCCTGAATGAGCCAGTGGCAGAGCCAGGATGGATCCAGGTGTCCTGACTCCTCTGCTCACACAGTCCCCTACCTGTCCCCCAGGCTGCACATGGATCTCTGAAAGGGGTTTTCTAGGATTTCCAACAGCACTGCTGTCCTGGAGGCCTGGCTGAGCCCTGGGTCACTGCTAGGGAAGGAAGTGAGCTAGTGATCTAATTCCACCCAAATGGAGGGAGATCTAGCATGGAAAACCTGTCCTGGCACACTGAACAACATCAGAAGAATGTGTCTTGTTCAGAGAAACAATCCAAAAGCTAGTTAGAAAACTGTGCCTCTTCCCAGCAACCCCAGTGTGCTCTGGAAGAGGCTTCAGCCATACAGTGCTCCATATACATGAGCAGTGGTTTATGCTGAAAAATAAATGTCCAAGTGCTGCTGCTGAATAATGGCCTCGCTGGGGTATGACTGCCAAGGCGACCTCAGGGGACAATCTACTGACATCAGTGACACCGATTTCAGTGGGGGCTCTGCTGTGAATACCTGGGGGCACCCTCAGAAGGGAACACAGAACTTTGGAAGGCTAGAATGGCAGAGGGACTCCTCTGAGGAATATTCCCTAATGACAGTTTCATTGGCATTCCAAACCAAGCAGATGTTGAAAATCAAGCAGGACCAATGTGGGTATTAAACCCTGTCGGCTGAAGTTTAAAATAACTTCCCACTCTACCTTCCTGCTCCTATGAAAAGGGATTTTGCAGCTTTCCTAAACCCAACTGGAACAGCTTGTTTTCAAGTTTTATGACACTCCTGCCAGTTTGGCAACAGCATATTTTTAAAGCTCTACCTCCTGGAGTCAGGTGATCATGAGAAAAAAATCAATTTTTATTTAAAAAATAAAGCAGAAAAGATCTAATCATAGTAACATATGTGTGTGTAAGCTTGAATCATGAATCCTAAGGGCTTTGAAACTCCCAGGGAAATAGCAAGCTTGAAAACTTCCATGATTTCTGAAACCCTCCAAATCTGTTCTACCTTTTGTGCACTGCAAGAACACTCCCTGCTTCCTCGTCTGGGAATCTCCAGAGTCCTGCTTTTTTCCTTAATGAAGTTTTTGCTCCTTTCTGCTAGGATTCACGTTCCCAAAAGGAAAAAAAATACAGTTGTAGTCTAGATGACTTCTGCTTCAGATTACAAACAAATGAACGATTTTATTGGTACCAGAGGAAGCTGAAGGTGCCTTCCAGCCTGTGCTCTCCAGCCTCAGCAGCTGGAAGGATGAATCCCACTGTGCTGTTCAAACACTCCTGCTTTCTGTCTTAACCTCTAAAGTTCTCTGAAATTACAGCAAGGCCCATTCTTCCAGGGCATCATTTGAAGTTTAGACCATGACTCACACAAGCTGAGGTACACTGCCAGCTCTGCCACTGACCTGAGACCAGTCACTTCAACTGGAGGCTTTCCCCACCTAAAACAAGGGATAATCACAGACAAGCTCATGCATACACTGAAATGTGGATTTAAATGCATCACTGTAGGCTCACCAAACTCTTGAACTCATCCATGAGCAACAATTTGGTGAGACAGACCTGTGGTCTGATGCAGCACAGCTGATTTTGCACCTTCAGCTCTCCAATGCTCCGGTGCCTGAGCAGAGGAGGAGCTGAGCCGTACTGGGGCAAGGGAAGGTGTCACCTCAAGGGTTAACTGTGTCCTCTGCCCCTACACCACCACCCCAAGCCAGATCCTCTCTGCTTCACTGACCTGCTCGCTCAAACCACAGCCATGGCACGCTGCAGGCGACAGAAAGGTGGAAGAGGCAAACTGGGGGTGACACTGGTTTTGCCCAGAAACCTATTAAGTGTCATATTTAGTTCATTTAGACAAAGCTGCAAACATTCCTATTTTAGCCCAGGCCACAGTCACCTGTAAGCAGAATGTTCGCTATGTTTTAGACACATGTGACTCTCCCAAAAATGCTCTTCTGCCTGAAATGCCTGACCTCCTTTCTGTGGGTAACAGCTGAGATCCCACTCATGGAAAAAGGTCCAACTCCTCCCCACCTTTTTAATACACACTGGACACAAATGCACAGATGTAAGCACCTTCCAGTGCAAATATCTCTATGTTTTATACAAGAAGCTTCAAAACTCTAGCTTCCCTCATTTTCAGCCCATCTCTCCAGCCTTCTCAGACAAGGATGGGTGGCTGCCATCCCTGGGAAGCTCCTGTGGGGCATTCCACAGAGCAGGAATAGGACATAAGTTCCCTGGCACCTTGTCAACTCTGCTGCTCACTTGGATTCCAAGAAGCCTCTCCAAGCTCCTGTCCTGTCCTCCTCAGCAATTCAGGGCTGTGGCTACGACAGGGCATTGGGACTAAATTATTGCATCCAATGCCACTGTTTTTTTAAAAAGATAAATAACAACAGCTATTCATCAATCATCAACAACCCCACAATAATAAATCAGCCTTCAGTGTCCCTTTAAACACCTCTGCAATGCAAAAATTCATGGGCTGTCACATAATACAGCACTGTGTGGGTTTCCCCCATGCTATGAAAAAGGCTCAGCCCTTGAACAACGAAGTCTTCCCTGAGGGCCATTTCAAACACTTTGAGTCAAGAATTAATTAAAAGAAAGCAACTAAAACCACAGAGAGAAAAAAATTCAAGTTGCATAATGCTCATCCTACATGTTTCCCACTGGAAGGCCACCCTACATGTGAAGAGGAACAGGTTATCATGAGGCTCCCAGTCCTATACAAAATTCAGCCCTAATTGGGAAGTCCTAGCTTGCAGAGGCAGATAAAAGCCAAATTAAAAAAAAACTCCTTTTCCCAAAGGACCAGTTCTAGGAGCCAGAGAGAGATGATCACTGTATTGTGATAGTTCATGTTGTGTGTGATTGATATGCTTTTAAAAAGTGAAAAAAGGAAGACCCAGGGGGTAACCACAGGTCAAGAGTCAGGCTCACCTTGGTGCCCAGCAAGATCATGGAACAGTTTCTCCTGGAATATATGCTAAGGGGCATGGAAAACAAGGAGATGACTGGTGAGAGATAACATAGCTTCACTGAGGGCACATCATTCCTGACAAATTCAGTCACCTCCAACAACATGGTTACAGCCCTCATAGCCCCTTCCAGTGCTTAAAGGGGCTCCAAGAGAGCTGCAGAGGGACTTTGGACAAGGGGCTGGAGTGACAGGACAAGGGGGAATGGCTTCCCACTGCCAGAGGGCAGGGCTGCATGGGATATTGGGGATAAATTCTTCCCTGTGAGGGTGGTGAGGCACTGGCACAGGTTGCCCAGAGCAGCTGTAGCTGTCCCATCCCTCACAGTGTTCCAGGCCAGGCTGTATGCTGCTTGGAGAAACCTGGTCTAGTGGAAGGTGTTCCTACCCATGGCAGGGGGTGGAATGAGATGGGCTTTAAGGTCCCTTCCAACCCAAACCTTTCTGGGATTCTGAGACACAGAATTTCTAGAAATGTGATTTAACAATTTGCAGCTACACACAAATGGTGCATAAAATCACCCAATGGCACCAGTCCAACACTGGCTGACCTGCAATTATTACATCTTTAGCCTGCTGAATGCATGTACTGTATGTAGAGGACATTTTACTTGAATAGGCACTGAGGACTGATTGCCTCATAATAATCAGAAACCACGATAAAACAAACCTTTTACCAGCCATCTGGATTATTAATCTCCTTCCACTGGATATTCACAAGGACAAAACTAGCAGATAATGTACCATTTTGGATTCTAGCTCACAATTAAATAACGTGGCAGATTAATGATACAGGCAGATCCTTCCACAGAGCTGTTGCCATTCCACAGAATCTGCTTTCCAGCGACTTTATGACCAGTACAAGTGTGAGCAGCTCAGCCTCCACCACCACCTGGTACCAGACAGTGGATTACAGTGTCACCCGCCCTACAACTGCACGGGAGTATCAGAGGCTCCAACAACTTTCAGAAATCTGCTGCAGCGCAGAGTCTCAGGACTATTTCCCCACCAGGCCACGTTGCCCTGCTTTGGCAGAGCAGCTCTGAGTCCGCAGGGTTTGCCCCCTCTGCCTCCTTCCCAGGGCTGGTTTTAGCCAGGGCTGTGCCCTTGTTTGCAGCCACGTGCACTGTGTTCCATGCACACTCTATTGGACTTGACACTGGATTAAGAAGATCACTAGCTTATTTGCAATCAAGTAGGGCTCATGGTGCAGAGCTTTGCATAAGTAAAGCATCATTAGTCTCTTCGTGTCACTCCAGCGATCCAGGCACAGCCTCTCCCTGCCCGCAGGAGGAAGCACAGGCTGTCCTGGGCTCTGCAAATGCCAAGAGGCAGGTGTTTCCCTTTCCCAGCCTTCAGAGAGGTGAGAACCTGGCAGGTGGCAAGAGGCACAGGGATGCTGCCTGTCGCCCCCAGCAGCTGCCCCAGCCAGTCCCAGCCTGGCTGCCCTGCTGTGGGCAGGCTGCAGGCACAGGGAAGGTGTGGGACTGTTTGCTGGGAAACTAGACCGTCTCCCTGTATTTTCTTCCAGGATGAGGATAGGACGTTTGGCAGTAGAAGGAATGGCAGTTGAAGCAAGTTGCTTTTCCCTCCTGTGAGCCTACCACTATTTTCTCCCACAGCCTGAAGTTTTCCCTCTGTTATCTGCCTCCAGCCTCACCATCCCTCACTTCCCTCCAGTTCACAGGCTTTTTATACCTTCTCTCTCCCTCCTGCAACTCCCCAGCTTCAGCAAACCCAAGCCAGCTCTTTCTATCCCCTCTAAAACTCCCTGTTCCCAGCCTTTACTCATTTCGGAAAAGGAGAGAACGGGAGAATCTACGGGGACAGCTTCAGGCTCTGTATCCATGAAAGGTGACAAAAATGGCTCCAAAGAACTGGCCCTGTGTTTCCTCCCTGTTTTCTGGGGGCCAGATGCACAGATTCCCACAGGGCTGAAGCTCCACCATGTAGCACCCAGAAAAAGTGCCTTGGACACAGCAATAAACTGGATGTGCTATGCTATATCCACCAAAATACTGTGAGTTAGGGCTCAGCCCTTCCCATTTCCTAAAAACCAAAAGCCCCTGCTGTGTGATGGCACATGGGACACACAACAGGGCAGAGCAAAAGCTCAGAGCTCACTGCAGAGCCCCTGCCAGGCCTGGGAAGCTCCTGATTCATGCAGGGGAAGGATCTGCCCTCACGACCTGTTTGGCAGAGTACAGGGAAGAGGCTGTGAAGATTTGTGCCTCGTTTGACTCAAAAAATGGCCTAAAAAGCCTGCTTTGTACCAGTAAGACAGCTTGTATGGGGAATGGCAAAGTGCCAGTGTCTGACCCCTCAGGGACTTGAGGGATGTGACCTGTCTGAGTGGCACAAGTAGCTGCAGGCACCACAGGCAGAACTCAGATGCTAAAATGCTGCTTGACTTTTAAAAAATCCCCAAATCCCCCAATTTGTCTGCAGTGTATCCTGTCGCTGTGCAGTGCTGCCTGCCCTGTGCCATACCTCCACCAGAGCTATTTTTATGCTGGATTTGCCACGGGAGAATAAAATCTCCTTTAGAAGGCACTGACTGCAGCAGGCACTGCAGCACCTCCTGCTTTTGTACATCCAACAGGTGAATGCTGCCTCAGTGCCATCATCCTCTTTCCTCTGGAAATCTCACCTTGATGCCACTGCCATTGGTGCTAAGGGAATGCTAATGCAAGGACTGCAGCAGAGGGAAAAGCAGGTGAGTGATGAGCTGTTGTATCAAGATACAATCAGATTCTAAAGGCAAAAATAAGCAGAGGGCAGCAAGATGTGGCTGGCTTTTGGAATTACACCTGCAATACAGAGCAGTCACAACTCCTTAATAAAAGCTAAACCCACCTACCCAATAAAGGTACGAGCTGCCAGGCATTGAGACAAAGCTCTAGGTTTCGAGTCCCCTTCTACACAGTGCCTTAAAAGCTCACTTCAATTTATCCAGGCACTTCTCCTTTAGCAGCAGAAAATAAAGTGGGTCAAAGGCAGCTTTTCAGCAGAAAAATCAATCTAAAATTACAACACTTGGGGGAACCAAGGCAATGGTGAGAGAGAACACAGAGCACTGCTGCACTCCTCCACCCCTGCAGCTCCTCCTGGAAGAGGTACAGACCACAAAGACTTCATACACCCTCCTTGCTCAGGCCTTGAGAGGACCATTACCCTTCACTTCTGCACAACAGCTCAGAATCACTGGGCACTACAAGCAGGTGCAGTAAAACTCCCTCAGTCCCAGCTTTGCTCTTTAGCTTGGCTTAGTAAGTGTAGGGCAGGAAGAGTCACTGCTGCTGAGGTGAGAAGAAATGTATTCTGGAAACTCAGTCTGTCTCTTGGTATCCAAAGAGACTAAGGAGAGCTTTATACCGGAATAAATCCCCCTCTCTGCTCAGGACAGGTGCACTCTGCCATGTCTCTATGGAAAGATTTCACTGCACTAAGCATCCATTACCTTTACTTTTTTTATTTCTTCTTCAGTGGAAATATGTCAGAGCCCAAACATGATGCCATTTCATTTCCTGTGTTTGCAGTGTCTCAGCTGGGCCATTTTGGAGACGTGATGTGGGGCTCTGCAATCAAAACTTTGAGACTTACTGTGTTTCCTAAAGGAGACCTCACGGTACAACAATCGATCCATGTGCAGTACTGGACTATTATGCTGTGCTATAAATCCCTCCCTACCAACACTAAGCCTATTTTTTTGAGCAGATGTCGATGCTGGATGTGCTGGTATGCAAAAACTCATTTGTACCACATCATATACAGACAGCCCAAGGCTCTGCCATTCACTATGGAGAGAAAAGCAATGAGTAGCATCACCACTAGAAGAATGTGAAATCCTGTTTAAGATTCCTGTCGTTCTTTCCCAAATTGTACCTCCCAACCTGTCAGACCACTGAAGTTGACAGGATGTTCAAAGACACTGTGCAGCTAATTGCAGGGTTGATAGCTGCACCCTGTGGGTGTCCAGTGTGCTCACTGGATAACATGCACTAAAATACAACACAGATACCTTCATCTGTCCTAAATGCAGCTCGTTATTGAGCCTTAAATTTAGTTTTGGAGTTCTTATTTGCCTTTCTGACTTACGAGTTTTCATAACTTTCTCCCTGAGTGCAGCAGCTCCCTACAGAAACCATTCTCCATTGGTTACTAGCTCCAAGTTTTACTTCTCCTATGTTGTGCTTTTCCACTTCCCTAAAAAGCATCACTCTATCATCCAGTTTGCCCTTGAAAGTTCCTGTGCTCACAAACCTCTATGGCTTTCCTCTCTCTCCCTTTCTTCTAGCCAAGTCCCAAGCTTCTAAGAGGATAATGGCAGGTGTTAGCATGGAGACAACAAGTCCTGTATGTGCAGGGAATTCAACTGCATTTTTGTTTGTCACCCCCCAACTATGTATTCAAAGGAGGCCAAGAGAAGCAGCAGGTTACTGTTTTCCTTTGCAATTGGAAATGTGAAGTTTCCTGCTATGAGATTTTGTGAGTGCCAAATGTTTTCAGATGATCTGGCTGGAGAGCAAGAAGCGTCAGACACCTCACCGCAAACTAGGTTTCCAGCCCAGCTTTGTCCTCAGAAGTGATCCAAAGGACTTTTAGAGGAACCTGACTGTGCAGTGATCTTCTGCTGCACCCCGTTACTACCCACAAGAGGCCTGAAGTCTGAAATATCCTGAAATTAATCCTATTTGATTCTATACCTGTCTGGTCTGTCTGGCATCCCTTACTTGAACGCTATTCATATTCTGCTCTGCAACATGTTGTTGTTCCCTTTTCCTCCTCTACTTGCATAAGAGAAATAAAGGAAAACAATTATTTTGCAAGTAAAACTAGAACCACCCAGGCTACATCAGGCAGTTTTCTGGCATCATCTTAAAAAAGCAGGGCTCACCAGCCTCCTCATGATGAAAAAGTGCTCAGCTGAGTAAGAAATAAAAGTAAAAACAAAGAGAAGAGCAAGGTGAAGGGGATTCAGGGTTAAACAGACCTTGGCAGGACCCCGAAGGAGCACTGACCTGCTGCAATGGTCCTGCAAGCAAAATGGGGGTCACAGGCACCTTCCCTGAAGGCCTCAAAGGCTTTGCAGGGATCTGGTTCAAATTATTTCC
>NW_008679224.1:33269-53354 GCF_000695815.1 Acanthisitta chloris | reverse complement strand
GGAAGTGCAAGAATAGAACTGAAGAGGCAAGCAAGCACCCTCAGCCAGGAGAGGGGAGGGGAACATGACAGCCCAAATGGCAGCTGTTGCCTCAGCCCAGGACAAGCAGTGCTAGGCTGGTGGCTGCGTGGGGAGGCAGCTCTGCTTTGGAAACCCCAGGGGCAAATCTTCCCCTGCAGCCTCCCTTGCAGAGCTAGACAAAATGGGCCAGAACTCTTACTTTTAAATATTAGTTCTCAGTCATGGCAGCACAGCCATGCAGTGCTTCCCTTTGGGAGCACATCCGTCGGTCCCGGGGCACGCGGCTCATCCTAGCCTGCCCTCAACAAGTGTCTCCTAGATGGAATACCCAAGGCAGACTCCTGCAGAGCTGATGTAATGATTGATTTTGTGGGAGTAAAGTCAAGCTGGGGGGTTGTGACATTGGACAGAATGGGCAAGAAACCTGCCCAGTAAGGTCATTTTGATCCTCAGCACCAGGGTTTGTTCCAGGATATCGATCAGACATTCCTGTACAACACTCTGAGATTCATTGATTCCTCTCCTTTGTTTTTCCCCAGTTTCTAAAAATCATCCTTCCAGCCTTTGAACAGTGTAGGGAGAGATGGAGAGTTCAGCCAAGCTGAATGATCCATGGGTTTGGGCCTTAAATAGACTTCTTCATTTAGCTGTTTGGTGTGGTGTTTTTAGAAAACAGGATAGTGCAAAACAAGACTGTTCTTAAACCTACTGTGAACAGTATGTTTACGACATCACACAAAAAGGGGTGTTAAATCTTTTCCCCAGGATCACAAAGAAAACAGCACTGATCAATGCACTGAGAAGTTAAACTGGCCCAGAATATTTCAGTCTCTAAATCAAGTAAAAATAATGAGGCAGATTGTTCTCGTTCAGCCCTTCCAGAAGCAGCACAGAAAAGATGTGCTAGCAACACAGATGAGAGTGCTTCTGCAAGAAGGTTTTCACCTCGATCACACCTGATACAAATCCATTATCCAGACTTGTTGCCTCTGTTGGCTGCAGGGTCAGACTCACAAAATGCCAAACACTATTTGTTATTCTGGGCCAGAATAACTGCATAAACTTTTTCAGGCAGCCCACGCTGCAGTTCCAGTCACCAAACTCTTGCTCTTGGCACTGGTCAGACTTTAGGGAGACACAAGAGCTGAGTTATGAGTACCAGAGGGGAAAAAATTGTATGCTGGGGAGGCAGCAGCAAGCAAAGGTCTGGATTTCTTGTTGGTGGTCACTGCACATCACTAGGAAACATCAGATCATATATTTTAACCCAGTTTTCCTAATCCATATAGCTATTTCCCAGATGAAGTGTGCAAACACAGAATCTCCTTGGGATGCAGCATGGTCTTCAGTGCATGTTTCAGGAAGAACAGTATTCCCCTTGACACTAAAGACCTAGTGAAATTGGCTAGCAAAAGAGTTATCTCTCACATGATTTTACAAGGCAAAAGAAATCTTCATTCTTTTAACCATATCCCCTAAGCTTCTATGGGAATTAAATCCCAGATCCTGCCTCATGAACCCTTGGCAGAAGGGAGGGGAGAAGGAAGGGCAGAAGGTCAGAGCTGACATCTTGACTCCCGAGGAAGGCTTAAGAGTGCCCAAATAACATGGCAGGAGCTGACTATAGCAGAAAGGGCATCTTCTTACTCCTTTGCACTTTTAACACACTTGACACAAAAAAATAACCATTAAGTGCTTAAATTCCCCTTATTTGTAAAGGGCTGATCTCCACTGGAGGTGGTTGGTACAGCAACACCTGCTACAGCAGAAAACCAGACAAAATGGTTCCTTGTCTCCTTAAAAAATACTCAGAGCTAGTAACAGACTAATAAGTGAATTAATTTTACATCCAAAACTGCTGAAGAGTCAAGATGTAGCACTGTTTTGGGAAAGGGGAAGGCTGACACCTCCCTATGACATATGCAGGCCAGAAAGCTCTTCCAAATGCAGGTCCCCTGAAGCTGGTGTGAACTTTCAGGCCTCACCAAATCACAGCCTACTCACATCCCACACAATACTGATCTGGATTTAGTAGAATCATAGAATCCCAGACTGGTTTGGGTTGGAAGGGACCTTAAAGCCCATGCAGTTCCAACCCCCTGCTATGGAAAGGGACACCTTCCACTAAACTAGGTTGCTCCAGCTCCATCCAACCTGGCCTTGAACACTCCAGGGATGGGATTTGTCGAAGAAGGACAGAGGCTACAACAGACACACAGCAAAGGCCACTCCATATCCCAAGAGCATAAAAAACAGAGCCAACACCTATTCCGGCCTCCCTCTATCCCACTCATTTCTTTTGAACCCTTCTTTGCTCCCCAGTTTTTGGACAGAAAACAGGCACGGTGGAAATAAGCATCAGTGAGAATAAACACAGGAACATCTCAGTTCATTGACACTCTTGAGTGTCAGCAGTGATTCATTATAGCAGTAAAAAGAAGAAAGTCACTCACCCTCACGAAGCTGGCGGGAAACCATCCTTCTTCATCATCGATCTGACCCCACCACCAGTCCTTGTTGGAAGCATCCAGGACCTTGATAACGTCTCCTGCTTTAAACGCCAACTCCCGGTTGGCCATGGTGACGTGATCCCATACTGCCTCAGCACTTACAATGGAACCACCACTGATCAGCTTGGGAAACAGAAAAACACAGTCAATAAACGCTCGGATCCCCGACACATGCACATGCACATCAGCAGCACACCACAAAGCACTCAGCCAACGTAGAACAACTTTCCTTCATTCCAATCCTTGGCAATTCCACTCTCAACACCATGTCATCGTCTCTCTGCCATTCCCACAGCCCACCATCCTGCTCCCAACCATGCCACAGAAGCGAGCTCCACGTGCGATATCCAGTACCTCTCAGGTCCTGGCCCTACACATGGGACAGCAGCACCTCCTTCCCACTGCCACGCTGTGTTAGGAGCATGCACATCTGCCAGGTACATGGCTTTCAGGAAAAATTCCATTAGCATCATGTATAATTCCCAAAAATGGCAAAACAACATATGTCTTTTGAGGAACAGCTGAGGGTTTGTTCAATCTCGATACGAGGCAGCTCAGGGGTGACCTCATGGCTCTCTACAACTACCTGAAAGTGGGTTGTAGAGAAGTGGGAGATGGTCTGTCCCACATCTGCCAGGTACATGGCTTTCAGGAAAAATTCCATTAGCATCATGTATAATTCCCAAAAATGGCAAAACAACATATGTCTTTTGAGGAACAGCTGAGGGTTTGTTCAATCTCGATACGAGGCAGCTCAGGGGTGACCTCATGGCTCTCTACAACTACCTGAAAGTGGGTTGTAGAGAAGTGGGAGATGGTCTGTCCTGCCTGCAGTGACTGGAGGGAAGGGAACAGCCATAAACTGAGACAGGAGTGATTCAGATTAGGTATTAGGTATTAGGGTGGTCAGGCACTGGAATATTGCCCAGGGAGGTGGTAGAGTTACCATCCCCAGAAGTGTTTACGAGGCATCTGGATGGACCTGGTGCTGCAAGATATGGTTTAGGGTTTAGGGATCACACCAGAGTGACAGGTTAACGGTTGGACTTGATGCTCTTAGAGGTCTCTTCCAGCTTTGATGATTCTATGGTCCTAAAACCAAGTGATGGTAGATGGCAAAGGAATTTTCACCTCAGAGCAAGTTTGGTCAGTTGCAGTGTCAGAGGCTCTGAAAGCTTTCCATGTAAATCCAAGCAAAGGTAATGAACACATTTAAAAGAACACTTTTTTCTTGAAACTACAAGTTCCCTTGCTTTTGACACCTTCAAGCTACCCAGCAGCTGGGAGGGCATGGTGGCACCCTGCTGCCCTACCTCAGACCTGACCTGGAGCACAGCCCAGCTCACGACATGCTCAGACCTCATTCTGCCCATAGGAAACCTGCTGGCACTGGCTGTTGTGCCAGTCTGCACGGTGCAGATACCTGCCTGCTGGAAACTGGACTGAGGCCAGACTGGTGTCTGACAGGACCTACAGAACACTGCTCCATATGGAGCATGCAGTGCCCTAGAGCTAGGCCAGCACCGTTGCACTGACCAGTTCTCCTTCCCTGAAAGCCACGGAGTTTGACAGATATAAAAGTCCTGCTTAATGCTGGCAGGAAGGACTCATGTGAACACTGACGCTCGTGCTTCCACAAGACAAACCATCCATCCATGCCCGGGACACCCACTGCTCCTCTGAATGACAGTTGTGTATTTTTTAACAGAGTAATAAATTGTGTTTATGTTTAGACCACTGCAGGAACTCTGCACTGAGCAGTGAGGCTGCCCTGGCAAATACAGCCTTTACCCATATGCTTATTAGCTTGTCAGAGCCATCCTGAACCTCGTTCATTAATTCTGCCACTGAGGCACCCCGAACATGGACTTGGGCTCACCTCCAAATCACAGTTTCAGCTCACAAACACAGAGCTCAGTGCTGTGACCATTCCAGACTTTCCACACGGCGAGACTCTAACAGCCACAGTGTCCTCTCGCTTTCAGCAGGGAACACAAAGCACACAGACAATAACCCATCACAGCTGTTATGCAAGTGTGGAAGTGCTGGCAAGGGTTAGAGAGCTCTTAATGGGTCTTTTCCAAGTCTGGCCTTCCAAACGCCTGCTAATCACTACCTGCACAGTGAGAAGTTGCAGGAAACCTTCTAGCACTGCTGCAGGGAACCTTCTAGCACTCGGAATACACACAGAGGAACATACGAGGTCCTACAGGCAATCCAGTCAACAGATTAAAGGACCTAATTTATCACTTGCCTTGAACTGGCTTTCCTTTAAGAAACTGAGCTCTTTTTGTTTGGGACAATTACAGCTGCAGTTCCAGCTCTTCAGTTATTAGAGGCAGTTGTACACAAATCAACAAGATCTATGAAGACCTAACCTGGCAATGCCTTTCCTCCTCAAAACCCAGATGGATCTAGTCACTGGGCCTCTCTTGTACCTGCAGCAAAGTAAAACAAAGTTCCTCTTATTTCCATTGAGAAACTGTACTTTCTAATTCAAAATCAGCTGTAAAAGAAACATGGCCCCTTTGTGTATCATACAGGGGAATTGCATCCATATGCCCCACAGAATCCCCCAACTGCAGACAGAAAGCCAAGGCACATATGAATAACAAGCTCTTGTCCAAGAGTCAAGCAACAGACCCAATCGACGGCTGAACTCATGGCAGTGGCATCTCCTGCTTTTGCGTGGGCTTGTCTCACATCTGGGCTTTTGATACAGAGCTGGAAGGAGCTGGGCACCAGAGGGACCCTTACAAATAAGAGGCAGCTGGATGGAGTCAGATGGTGATAGACCTCAGTTCACTCCAGCTCTGGGCCCCCACTCAACAGCGTAGAGTAGCTTTGTCTGGAAAAATAACAGTTATAAAGACTGATTTCTGTTTCCAGCACAACATCCGAATGCTCAGCCCAGGTGGTGACATGTTTCAGTGCTTCCTCACAACCCCTTGCTCTGCTCTAAATCAACGTTCCTGGATACACTCATAAACATGAATCAGTTTAAACACAAAGAACCCCAAGCCAGATCTTGATAGGACAAAGACTTCACAGCTGAAGAAATCCCCTCAGTATATTCAAGCCTAGTTAACAGTCATCTGTTGTTCTGCCAGGACTGAGCTCTTCTCCTTCACAAGTGCGTCCCCTCTGCCGTATTTATGCACACCGTCCAGGTGTGGTTTCCCAGGCTAAGCAAGTTCTGCTCTGCCATTCTTGTCTTAGCCCACACCTCTTCCTTCCCCTGGGCATTTCACCAGCCCTTTTAGGCATCCAGATACTTTCCCTGCAACTTCCTTGAACACAAATGACCAGAACTGTAAATGCTATTCCCAAAGAGACCTTACCAGAGATTTGTGAAACATCATGAAATATTTATTCCAGTGTCAGAGAAATCTTGCAGTAATACCTAACATCTCCCCCTTTCTCCATGGCCACCTCCCACTCATGGCTCACTGTGATCTTGCATTCCTCTTATCTAAGTAAATGCAGTAGAGTACATGCTCTTTGGCTAGAAATCAGTTTTCTTGTCAAAAAATGAATCGGGTTGGCCTGACACTTGTTCCTTTTGTTAATGCCATTGGGTATTTTAGTCCATTTTTCACTGATGATGAACCAGGAACAGAGCTATTACGCAGGAGCTGTGTTCCTGCTGTTTCTGCTTCAGCTGACATAGACTTTGCTGTCACTTCACACACAGGCAGTTCTGGGCACAAACTGCCACAGAAACGTCACTGAAACCAAACTTCAGAGGGACTGTGTTTTAAATCCTCCTGGCCTACTTCACAGAAGAGCATTTCCAAGCCTGAGGCACACATTCCCAGCTCCGAGGAGCATGGCTTGGCCAGTGGCAAGAGCTGGCAGGGACTGCAGAGAGACAGAAAGGGACAGGGGAATGACATTTCTGCATTTAATGCAGGGGTCTGGAAGGTGCTTTCAGTGGATGTCAGGAGCTGAAGTGTTTTTTCAAGGTGCTTCTTGATACTCAAGGAGAAAAGCTCTAAGTTCTTGAAGAAAGGCCCCTTTGGCTAGTCCTTCCCAGCCCCTGGTCCTTACTGTTAGCCCAAGGGAGGCATGCACATGCCAGGAATCCTGCAAACAAGCCTTGACCTTCCAAATTACAAGTACAGTTCAGCCTGTATAAAAAGGACAGCAGTGGGATGGCAGAATTGAAGTTCCAGCCATCACACATGCTGAGTACATTGAGAGAATGTCAGAACCTAAAATTAAAAGATCCAGTTTAATTTATTCTGCAAGACATCTTGCTGCATCTGTGAAGCCATCCAACTCTCTCAGGGCAGGGTTATGGAGACAGAACCTGACATCTGCAGCAGCAGGAGAAGACAAACTGGAGAAAGGTCAGGATGAAATATTATTTTCTGAGCGAATTCAGCATAGGAGCTTTTCACTCCAGAAAGTTCACGTGTCTTGGTTTCTAAGCTGGGTCTTAGCGCTCTGGTCAAGACACATTCAGCCAAAGGCCTTGAAAGGCACTTATCTCCCATAATGTTAGATGTCTACCACACAGCAGCTGAGACAGTTGTCTGGACTCCTTTATAAGCAGTGAAGAGAAAGAGACACATCTGGAGTGTGATTCATCTCGGCTATTTCAGCAATCTACCTTCCAGTCAGGTGAATCATGCCCTAGAAATTACTATTGCTCTGTGTTTAACTGGGTGATGCAGAGTTTACACTTCCAACACCTTATATTCTTCCCATCTACAATTTGACCATTGCTAAAATGGGATAAAAAAGAACTGGATTTAACAATAATAATCTCAATAGGAATAGTCACATATTAAATCACACTCTCCCAGACATAATAGTTTTCTGTATGGTGAAGGTTTTTCGGAAATTAAATTGTTCTCTGCTCCTACCAGAAGAATTCACAAAATTCTTTCAAATTGGCAATGAGGACCTAGGTATGTGGGAGAAGTGTCCTGCCCGTAAGAAGAGGGAGGCAGGTAGAAGAAACACAGCAAGTGACACATACATTTGGTTTCACATACCCTGAACACTGCCTGTCTTCATATGGAAGTCCTAGTTCCTACTAAAGTCAATTATTCTTGTCAGCTGGTTGTTCAAAGTAAAGAGCCCGAAGAGAAAATTTGTTGATGCTTTCACCACATAACCTCAGTGCAGAAACGCCCAGGAGCATTTCGAAACAACAGACCTGGGAATAATGTTGCCTGTTTCACAGCAGTCTGCAGAGCACTTTCTGGGGTGAAGAAAAAACTTTCTCAGTTGGCAGAAGACCAGGTTAACTACTGGGAGAGTCATTGCTCATCATGGGCAAACCTCACCTCTCGGCAAACACCTGGCATGGGCAAGGGTAAGTACCAGGCCAGACAGATGAGGGGTTGCTTCCACGTCCACGCACCACAAATAAATTGACTTAATGAGGAAAAGAAAAAAGAAAAGAAAGACAATGGTCTCTCTAATTATATGCACAGCTGGCACATTTCTGGAGCAGACAAAGTACAGGGGGTATTATTACACCTCAGCCTTCCCAGGGATTTTCCCCACAGGTTTCCAAAGAGCTCTGCAAACCTCCAATAATTCAGTTGCAAGCCCTTCCTCTACAGATGCCTATTTAAGACACTCCCAACACTCAAGTACAACAGGTGAATGCTTTACAACAGTGAGTAAAGCCATTGGAAAGGAACTAAATTGTTCCTAGTTAAGGTCTGTGAGGATTTTGCTTTCTCTTCTAGTCTGGTGTCATTTCCAGGATGGAACATGGCCACTGGAAATACTGAATTACATTAAAGGTGCTGCCAAAATAAAATGGCAACAACAAACAGTAAAAAAGGGTTTCAGAGGACTCCACAAGTCCTGACCTCTGGATGCAGTGCCAGAAGCTCGTGCCAGCCAAGCACACCTGACCCTGGGATATCATGGATGTCATTCATGGAAGGCGTGCTGCAGGCTGTACCACAGCACATACACCATGGGACGTCATGGCAAAACCTCTGCTCAGCTCACCCAGCTATGACTGTCCTCAACAGTGCTGGGAAAGCTCAGAAAGGCCTGTTTGGTGAATGATCCCGACTGTCTCCTTCCCTTGGGCTTTCCAAAGACCTTAGACAAAGTGGAAGGATTGTCAGAAATGCACAAAGGAGCTTCAAAGGAGTGTAAAGGAGGAGCTCAAACGTGGTAGTTTGACTCTGGGTTTTGCAAATTTCTTTTCTGGCCATGCCTCTGTGGCACTGTTATCAAAATGAAATAATTCTCCCTGTCGAAGCAAGCAGGAAAATAAAAAAAATAGAAGGAATAAGAGAAACAACTCCCTGTTACAGAACACAATGTAATCACTCTGACTAACTCTGTTACTAGGGCAGGCCTGGAGCAAACCCGTATGAGCCAAAGGACTGGAAGGGAAGCAGGATGCCACGAAAGACCCTTCTGCAGCAGCAGGTCCCACACGTTGTGTCCCCTCCTATCTCATGGTCTATATCCATATCACATCCTGATCAAAAACATGCAGGACCACCACCTAGGATGGTTTTCTAAAGTACATTTACAAAGTCACCTCTGAACCAAGGGCTGCAACTTCTTCTTGGCTACTGCATGGTTTAAACCATGAACCAGCTGTGTCCCTGCAAAGGGACTCTGCTCCAGCTCCACAAGACGTGGCTTCTTGGAAGAAGAGTCTGGGGAATGGGCAAGCCTCTGCTTCCGACACATCTGGTACATTTTCCCTGACTTCGCCCACTTCCCAAGCCAGGATGCACAGTTGGAGACAAACATCTGCTCCCCCTCAGCCCTTGCCTGCAGTGAGGCAGTCAAGGATGAACCACGTTTGAGTGAAATCACTATTGCAAAATTTTGCCAAATATTCCCAACAAATCAACACTTCCTGGCTTCTTCTGGGTTAGCTTCAAAAAGAACTCAGGGACTTAGTGGTCCCTGGAGACTGAAATGGGCACAAAATGGCCACTCAAACCACACTTATCTCTGTCTGTCAACTCTTCCAGGGATAATCATTGTTAGCCCACAAGATTCTGCACTGGGTTTACAGCACAGAGTTTCTCATTAGTCCAAAATGCACTTAATAAAGAGCCACCTTTCCCCCCCAAAACCCAAATAAATCTACCATTAGTTACCATCTTCTTAGTAAATTTCAAGTACCTCAAAGTTTTCCAGGACCATGGCCTCTGGGAATATGAATAATGTTAAGGCAGGGAAATATTTCTCTATTAGATCATTTATTACTGCATCAATAGAGTTATAACAGTAAAAAATTAGAGCTCTGTGTAGTTCCCTTTCAAATCAGTGTTACATAAACTGTGTACTCCTCCACAGGAGCAGGATGCAGGAATAGGAGCAGGCTGCGAAGGGAGATAGAGAAACATGGTGAGTCGATGCCATTTGTTCAAACTGCTCTTGTACAGACATGCCCTTTATTCAGACAACATAAAAGCACTGTAAAATAACAATAGGATTTCTCACTGTATTCAACAGGCCCTTCCAGAATGACAGCAGCCAAAACTTCTTCAAACAAGGATATACAGAGAGCTGGTGTTCAAAGAAATCAGCACTCAGATGAACCCCAGCAGGACAGGACACACCAGAGATCCACAGACCCCAGCCAATTGAGAACACCACTCTGCTTCCTGTGTTCCCAGAAGGAAGGCACCTCACACTGCTCTACCTCCTGTGCTTTAATGGCATTGCTCCCTGATGAGCAGTAACACAGCGCAGACTGATGAGGTTGGTAATCGTGGTGCCGTTTATTGTGACAGCAGTGCCAGCACCTTCTGGATCTGGCCCCAGGAGGACATCCACAGCTCTGCTGAGATCCACTTCCAGGCCCTCACAGGAGCCCCAGGCACACAGATTGAGGAGGGGAGTGGTGTGATGGGTGCTCACCTGAGCTGCACCCCATGTTTTGCCCCAACACCTCGCTGGTTTTCCCAATCAGGACAGAGTCACTTGGCTGATGGAGCAGACAAAAGGAAGTGTTCAGGAAAACGTCACCCCACCCCATTGCGCTGTACTTTTGCTCTTGCATAATCACCCAACAGTCCTTTTGAGTCTGTATTTATTTTTAAACCTCTCGTCAGAAACGATACAAACTGAATAATGCCAAATCTCAGTGAATCGCCGCACGGCTCATTCACCAAACAAATGGGAGGGCAGTTCCACTTGATTTGCTTATTCTCTGAAGAGGTGCAATCACCCAAAGGTTAAGCGCAAGGCAAAGAATTTCACTTTCTGCTTCCAAGCCCTTTGATGAATTTAACTGATGGCTGGATTTCAGCTGAAAGAGGCTGATTGGAGTTAGAGCCTCCAATACCCCCATATTCTGGGAAGGCTGTCACACTTGGTTGGAAGCTATATATATATATATATGTCTAAAGGTGGAGAGCCCGTGCAGATGTAAAGGTCCATTACGACTAGGTTGTTCTATTTTCCATTGATTTAAATTTTCTTGAAAAGATCCCACCTGGCAGACAGGAGATGACCTGGCCTCAGAGAAGGGAAAGCAGCAAACCCCAGGGGACCATATTAAGTCTTATTCTCCACCTTATTATGGTTATTGTCCGTGTCATTCCTATTAATAACAACAGCCACAACACAGAGCCACATATGGTGACTGGAAAACTGAAAGTGTCTCTAAAACCAAGGCAGCAGTGAGGAGAAGGACTAGTAACAAGGCAGAGTTACCCCAACAAAGCACTGTCCATGTGGGTTTTAACCGGGTCTGGAGCACTGGCAAGCCCTGCACTTTGATGGTGCCTATGTCACTGTAATTGCTTTCCAATCCCTCCTGCGTACGGGGCACATTAAGCCTCCCCTCGCCTGATGACATACTTTTCATGCAGAGTAATTAGAAATAACCACTAGCCATAATCTTTTAATTCAGATGAATTATGATATTGGCTTTGGAACTACAAGTTTAAACTGCTCTGGGGCAAACAGCACCTTTTGTCAAGCAGAGCCAGAGCAGCTTCCGGCACCTTGGACTCAGGGCCAACACAGGCTGTCAGCATAGATCCCTCATTACAGAGCATGGAAACAAATGCCTAAATACTCTTCAACCCAAACCTAAAATACCCACACAAATCCCAGTCTCCTGCCCCGTGAAGGGACTCCACACATTCCTGAGCGAAGGCCGTAACTGCCTCAAAGACCTGGAGTTGTACTGAAATCCCTCCTGACCAGAGGGCAAGAGCTGTGCTCTGACTTACACCCTGTTCAGTGTCACTGGCTGAGCCTGCAGTGTGCTGGGTGGGTGGGGAAGCAGTCACAATTCCCATGCAGTGTTCCCTGGCCCACTGTGCTGCTCACTGTGGCAGCAAGCACTAGGGCCATGGAAGGACGCATGGAAAGAGGGATACGGTTAGCTCTCAGTTACCCAAGGAGCAGAATAATGCAGATAAGCAAGCTAGGTATTACAAAATACACATAAATTAGGCTCTGGGAATATACAGTGAAGGGCAAGAGGCTGCTGAGGAGCACCTGAGCCCTGGGCTAAGGGACCTAGCATGGAGGCACAGCACGGAGACAGTCCTGAGCTTGTGATGTAGCTAATGCACAACCTCGAAATGCCTTTATGGATAACCAAGACTTGACTGGTTTTTTTCCAAATCTAGACTCATTTTACCTGTCCTTATTGAAACTGGAAAGTAAATGGCCTCTTTCAGGGAGCAGACCAGCTGACTGTAGGCAAACTGAGTTCAAACTGAACAGTTTTTGCAGGTAAAGGAGATAAAGTTGTCATTGCTCCAAGGAAAATAAAAGTGCTTGATGTTTTAGAGATTACTTATTTTTAAATGTACATCACCTGTTACTCTGGGGCATGGGAATTCCCAAAGCAACAAAGAATTAAGGAGAAAAACACACAAATTACTCCCAGTGAATTGCTACTTAACACAACACAGCTCCTCACAAAGGGTTTTGCTCATCCTAGTTGTGGTATCTTCACCCCTGTAAAGTTGCAGAACTGCCATTAGCCACCTCAAAGCTGGTGACACACAGGTGAAGGCACACGGACACACAGCTGCACCCAGGCACACACACCAGGACCACCAGTGACTTCCCTCACCTAGAACCAGGCATTCAGTGATGTGAATAAAATGACAGGACCAGAACTAACAAAAGCCTAAGTAGATACTTTGTCCTATAAAAGCTGACACAGCTAGTCAGGGTCTAAAAATCATGAAAGAAAATTAATTCAAACGTAGGGCTACTAATATAAACCAGAAACATTATTCCTGGATGGCCAAGGACATAGAACAGGCAGCAAGAGCCCCTTCACGACTGAGTCACTGCAGTGTGTTTTAGAACACCTTTTAAAAATGAAATAGATGCCTGGATTATGTCACATTAGACTGCAACATATTAAAATACACCTTCACTAACAGAGTCAATAATGCATAATTCCCATATACCGGTATTGTAATAAGAGGCCAAAATGATAAAATTTTTTTCAAAAATGATATTTTTAGTGATGAGAATCTGGAACCTAAAAAGTGGTGGCTGTTATTAGTGAAAATCAATGCCCAGGCTGTTTAAAGTCCAGATGAATGTTCTACATTGATAAATTCATGGCTCAGTCTCCCTATTTGCTGTTCTGATCTCCTGATTTCTCACGGTGAGTCCCTGCAGCTCATGTCTAACACAGTCGAGGAGTGGCTTGGTGGCAGATGAGCCCAGAGGGGAACAACATCTACAGATTGTTCCACAGACCCTAAGCTTACAGAAAAGTTTAATTAAATGCAAGCACAAAGTGAGCAATGGCTGGAGAAACAACATGGGAGCCCCAGAAACCACCCCTGGCTGTGGGTGATTGCAGGGGCAGTGACAGCCCCAGCTCACTGCCAGCCAAGCCAGTGGGAAGCACAGCCTGTCCAGCTGCTCTTGTGCAAACCAAGAGCCACCCAGTGAAAAGCCCATTGACTCCATCTCAGACAGCAAAACGAAAAATTAGAATGAGCACCCAGAATAAGAAACAGCCAAACAAAGCATCTTGCTCCTAAATCATGATCTTCATGAGAATCACTGCAGCAAAAATAGGAGTATTCCCTATGATTTCCAATATTACAAAAGTCTGGACCAAAAAGCAGTGATGGGCATCCTGAGCTCAGAGCCAGGTTGGATAAGGCCTTGAACAACCTGGTCTGGTGGGAGGTGTCCCTGCCCATGGCAAGGGTGTTGGGACCAGACCTTTAAAGTCACTTCCAAACCAAGCCGTTCTGTGATTCTATGAAACACCAGGGCAACCAGCCTCTGCCATCCACCACCCTACACGTGCAGTAACAGCACAGCAAACCCAGTGAGGCAGAGCTCAAGTTCTTACAGCAACCACATTTTGCACTTATATCTCACCTTCCACCCTCGTCAACTCCTGAGAGGACAAACAGGAAGGACTCAAAAGAGAGAACACCAATAGTAAGAGTAAAGCAGCTTCTCCCCTTGAGATGCTTGTTGAGCCGAAGTCTGTGGTATCCTCTGGCCCTCTCAGCCCTGAGCTCACCACCCATGCTGCCCAGGGTACTGGCCTGGGTCAAGAACACCTTGCCTTATGCATTCTATCAGTCACAGACCTTGAAAACATTGAATATTCTCAGTGCAAACCCAGCCATGCCCAGTGCTTTTGGGGAAGCAGCACAAAGGGCAATGGAAGGCAGAGGGGAGGCACCGCAGGGGCTGTCTCACAGCACCTCCCTTTGCCCCCTTGGTTTCACCAGTGAGATATCAGGTGGTATCTGGCATGATGTTCTTAGGCTCTTCTGATTGAGTTGAATTACCATAGCTTTTCCCCACTGAAAGCTCAATGGACAGCCCTGGATGTAAAGGCTGTCTCGTCAGGAAGGTAATGAATGGATGCTCGTTAAATGCACATAACTCTCCCACAGATTGCCATCAGACCCTGTAAGCCTATTACATAGATTGGCCAGATCAGCACAGGGATATGCAGCCTTCTACCTCTAAGCTGCTTTTCTCAGTTCAGTTAGGAATGAATGGAAGTCACTGTCTGATGGCTTCTCAGATTTTATGGAGAACTGCCACAGCCAAAATGTCCCCTTTAACAGGAGGAATTCAAGGCAGACACTTGCCACAACCCTCTCCCTCAGCTAGACCACAGCTTTGATCAACACTTCTCAGCTCCAGTTAAACAGGGTGGAAAGCCCATAATATCAGGTCTTCTGTCAAGCCATCATCTCCTGATCTTGAACAGGAGTTATCCCCACAGTCTCCTGGGCTGCTCAGGGGGCAGCAGAAATTCATGGCACAGAGAGCGCAGCTGTAAGCATCAACATGTTCCTGCTCCTGTCTCCTGTCCCTGCAGCTGCCCCCACTGCCCCATGCCCCTGTGAGCTCAGAGTCCTGGCAGGAACCCTGAAAGTCCCAGAGCATATAACATGAGCTTTGCCCAAGCACCTACTAAGAGTGAGCCAAGCCACTGCCATATTATTTCTTATTTTAGTTTGTGCAAAATGCTGCTGCCAAAGGGCAGTGGACAGCAGGATGGGATGTGCAGCGGCTCCACCAGGCCAAACCAGTGCCACCTCATCCATTGTATAACTGTCCCCTTCCCCTGTCTCCAGGTCACACTGCACAGGACACATGCAAGCCCCACCCCTTGCTGTCCCACCTCACCTAGTCACAAGGCCACATTTGCTGCCTTGCATAACAAAATTATCACCTGGCTGGTGCTGAAGAAAACAGTTATGTACCAAGATAATTCTATTCAAAGTCTAGAGGGCAAAGCTGTCACAGATGAAGTATCTTTGTCTATTATCTGTTGGCAAACACAGGACATAATGGCAGCCACTCAACTTAATGGCTTGCATTCCAGCTCCTTCAAATGAGTCCATCGCCGCTGTATGTAATCACAGTATATATTTAAAAGTATAATTTCCATCCAAAAGGACCATAGCTGGAGCAATATGACTCATACAGCTCCCTGTGCATCAGAAAGCATGTCATGAAGACTGGGAATTTGGGAGCCCATTGCCATCTGTGTACAAATTCAGCCATGGACACGATTCCTCAAACCAATCGGCGGCAAATTCCTCTGACATCAATGCCAGCTTTGAGGCTGCTGAGCCCAGAGAGCCAGGCCCTCTGCCTCTGCACCCAAGGGAGCCAAAATGCCCTCTGAAGCTGCATGTGAAGTAAAAGGATACAAATATTAAAGAGAAAGGCAACGGAATTAAAAGGCATCTCTCCCCATATACCTATTCCAACACTCCAGAGCTCAACAGCTAGAGCTGCAAACTCAGCTTCATTTCTGCCATAACAAAATCATCTCCACAGCATAATTAGTGTGTTCATGTTAAAATGGGTCCAAATGCATGGAAAGAGGCATCCAAATATGATTTGTTTTTCAAGACTACGTGATGTTTTCCCTGGCTAATAGATTCGATTCATTAAGGAACAACAAGAGCCAAGGAAACCACTTGCAGCAAATGTTGCTGATTTTAGCAGCCTTTCCTCCTTGGTGAATTATCCATTGACAGCCTGGTTTGCATGCTATCAGGTTTTACCTACTATGTCCTGACAACGTTTTTTAGTCTAACTTGCCTATACATTGCTTACAAACTATCTGTTCTGTAACTACTGCTTAAAATAATGCTTATTCCTAATTTTGTTAATGGATCAATTAAGTCCCCTGGCACTAGTCTGCTTTGGGACTGGATGACTATCACATTCATGCACAATTTTCAAGATAGCTGAATTGAACGTTTGTGTGAGCAGATATTTGCACTAGGATTTGCAACACTATCTTAGGGCAAACATCTGAGTTGTCTGAAGGGGTTTTGAATGAATAATTTTGTGTGTTATTCATCTACCTCTAGAAATAATGCTCCATCTGTTCATGGAACAGTTCCCTTCTCATGCTTAGGTAGAATGAAGGTCACGCAAGGGAAAAGAAAAATTTGCACATCCCCAATGTCCTACAACCATACACATCTCCACAATGCATGTACCTGGCCAAGGTCATTAACCAGTCAAGGAAAGAAATACAGCTGTCAGGTTACGGGTAGTGAGTAATCACCTAGTGCATCATTGCTGCGACAAGCACCCCAGGACACAGGCTGGAGTCACAACATGTCTTTTGCAATTAATCATTAATCAGGATGTGGTACGACAAAGAAGTCAAATGGCAACTCTAAAGGTGAACCAAAACGTTGCTTTTAAAACACCTACGCTTAAAAAAACCCAGACGAAACTCAGCTCTCCAATCTGAGGGGAAAGGCAAATGGAGTGTGTATAAAATCCGTACCAGCCTCTGGGTGAAAACAACCAGCTCATAATGGGATGTGATTCACCCCAGGAGAACCGGCAGCAGCAGAACTCACATGAAGTTAATCCCTGGCTGTGATGGTATGGGAAATCTTTCCTTCTCCTGTCCTGTCCCATGTCCCTGACCGACAAGGGTCCTGGAGCGAGCCCTGGTTGATTTCCATGAAAATAGCAGGGCACTGCTTGTCTTCCCTGGCTCCCAGCATGGAGCTCCTGCTTGGGCTGGGCTCCCTCTTCCCTGCATGTTTGGGATAACCATTGGCAATACAGTCATTTATAGCAATTGGATAACCCTTACCCCATGTGCTGAGTACTTACACTCATAGAACCATTAAGGTTGGAAAAGATCTCCCAGATCATCAAATCCAACCTTTGACTGAAGCCCCTGTGTCCACTAAAGCAAATGGCAAAGTGCCATGAAGCAGGTTAAATGCATGTTCTGCTCTGGCTTCAGTTCAGAAATGATCCTTCAGAGCCTAGGAGGCTCGTGGACACCTGGGCTCATACTTTGAGGAAAAGCAAACAACTTCTCTCAGTCAGATGTCCAAAGCAATCTAAACTTTTCCTCTAGTGGAAAGATGCATCTAGGAACAGCACTGGGATGGGCAGTTATAACTCTTGGATGGAGATTATGCATTTTAGGGCTGGGGCAGAGTTAATCTGATCCATTGCCAGGACTGCCAAAATTGCAAGAGGTTGTTGCTGCCCCCAGTCTCTGGCCAGAACTGGGAAAGACTGGCATTTCCCTGCAATACTATTCCACCTAACTGCTGAGCACAGCCAGCCTTGTTTGTACTGTGAGGCTCTGTCCTCACTCACTGAGTAGTGACAACAAAGTCAACGGGAACACCTGCATGCCTACATTCAGCAAATACATTGGGTTCTTCCTTCAAGGAATACAGAACCTAGTGACTGATGTCTCAGCCAATTTCAATGCTGCTTTCCATTTTTAGAGCCAAACTAGTGTAAAATATGAACACAATCCCAAGAGGTTGGTACACACAGGTACAGACTGAGCAGAGGGAGCACAATGACAGCCCAACTTGGATCTAGATTGAAACTTGCCCAAATGGAGCTGTCATGGTTGAGCCTGACGGAGTCCATTAGTCAGAGGAATTCTCATCCAAGGATCTGCTCAGGCTCAGCTTCAGCTATACTATGTATTATTTGGCTGGCAAACAGTCCACACTCAATTATCTCCACTATATAATTACTGTTCATTTCAGAAATAGGTTTTCCCGACTCAGAACACTTAAATGATTCCTTAAAGGATCAGTGTTTCTAGAATAGAATCTTTCAGAAAAGAGACAATGTAATGAAGGTGGGAGACTCTGACCTAATGGAACACCTTCAACTCTTCTCTCAGTGATTTTTTTCTCAGCTAAAACCCAAGAGTTGAGTGTGTGGACTTCCCCTGGACATGCCATGTGATGGGCAGCTCACATCAACCGCACTGTGGATCAGACAAGCATGGCAAAGAGATCTACCCAGAGAATCCACAGGGATTTTGCAATGAACACTGCCACAGCAGATAACACCAACTGATAGCGAAATATGCCCAGATCTCTGAAATAAAATTTTAGCTAGAGCTATTCTGACTAATGGTAGAAAACCAGAGCATGTACCCTCCCTGCTCTGCAGCCTGTTTCATTTCTCTTTTCATCATTGGAGCAACATCCAAATATTCCCAAGACTTTAAGAATGCTATGCCAAGTCGTGTCCCACTATCTAATCTACCATCATTAAGAACTGATACTGTTTTTTGAAGGCACCCAGGAAGTTCTCTTCAGGAAAGTACTTGGTAAGTACCCTCCTGTAGACACCCATAAGGAATTTTACTACTGGCCTAGATATTTACTCCACCTGGAAGAATTAAGTGGCTCTAAGGAGCTTTTAGTTGAAGTAAATTCTCATTTAAACAAGCCCTAGGAAAATGGATAGGAGCTCCAGTTGCCTCATTCACTTTTGTTTTATGATACACTCAGAGAAAAAGAAACAGGAAAGACATAATGTGATTGTCTCTCCCAGGTTTCTGTTGCTACTCCATACCTCACTCCTCAGTGCTTTTTTCCTCCTACAGCACTGCCATGGAAACAATAAATTGTCCTAGTCTCAAAAATTTTTACATTATTTTTTATGGCCAGTGTTGCTCAAGAAGGGAGCTGCCTTCCTTCAAAACTGCACAGCTGGAGCAGCCAGGAAGGGTATCCAAAGGGAAGTATGGAAAAAGAGCTGACACAGTGGAGAAATCTGACCACAGTGGCAATACACATGGACAAGGGGTGTATTGTTGTATAAGAACAGTGCAAGTGGCACCATGGCCAAATATGATGGAAAAAAAACCCCTTCATCTATAATAGATGGAATCAGGAAGAACCTGGACATCTCAAAACCACAGGGAGATTTTCCCTTGGGTATATGTTTGGGCAAGGTGTGCTGGTTGGTTTCACAGCTCAAGTTCTGTTTTTTCCAGACCTATCACTTGATAGAAGAAGCTGTACCAAGTCTGCTGTTGCCTCATAGGGGATGGTGTCATTTCCACACTAACATCCTGGGAAAAAAGCTAATTTCCCCTCCAGTTTAGCTGCAGCCTTTGATAACCTGGATCACAGGTTGAGTCTGCTGTCACACAGGCTTAGGGATCCTGCAATGTAGCACAAAGCAAGAAAAAACAAGTGCAAGAAACCAGACCAAACATTTGTTGTGGTCTTTGATACTTTTATATCTCCACTGCAATGTGGAAGAGGTGATGTTATTCACTACCATTCTCTGATGATATCAAACAGACAAACCTTGTGAATATATCTGAGAACAAAGAAACAGAGCTAATAAAACAGGAAGCAAACTCATTCCAAACCCAAATTCAATGAAAGAGATGCTCACAGGGCAAGGAATCACAGGAGCAATGGTGGTAGGGAATCAGAGAGGAGTCACAAATGCACTGAAATGGGAGCAAGATCTGTGAGAGGCTGCAACAGTTCCTCCTCCATGGCTTGTTCTGCACGAAGCAACTCATTCCAGACAGATATCAACAGCGTGGGAGGGATTCAGAGAAAAGCAACAAATTTTATCAGAGGTTCTGTAAGGATTAATACCCAGAAAGAGATTAAACCCGTTAAAAGCTCAGCTAAACTACCATTTCAGAGATTGCTAACACAGTCTAAATAGTTTCAGACAGGTATTAGTTATATATAATGGGGAGAGTTGGGAGGCTGAAATGGAGAAAGGCTCCATTTTACCTATCTGAAAGGAAAACACCACCCAGGCTGGTGGGATGGGAGTGAACTTCTCTCTCTGCTGT
>NW_008679224.1:26984-33231 GCF_000695815.1 Acanthisitta chloris | reverse complement strand
CTCCGGACTACAACCAGCTTTGGGGTGCATGTATAAGTATCTGGTAAAAGTTTCTCAAAGGCAAGATCTGCAGAAGAAGGTGGTGCCAGCACCCCACACCCAGGTGAGAGCTACTGGCCATGGGCTGAGCGGATTAACAGGGTCTTTTATGACCCTGCAATCCAAGGACAGACCACTGAAATTCTCCTTGGCAAGGATCAAACCACCCATGATGTTTACAGTGGGTTCCACGATGGCCTAAATAATACACTGATACACTTGAGAGCTGGGCTGTGACAGTAAGAGGATAATGTCATTGCAGCACAACAGCAGCACTGCCAGGGCACTGACATTTGTTCACATATTTCAAACAAGAAAACACTCTCACAGTGCCTAGTTCTCCAGATTTGCTCTTAAATACATCTCCTTTTGGAGAACTCCAATGTTCTCCCCTTCTAAACTGCAGCACAGGAAGTGAGGCTCTTGCTCCTCTGATCCCAGCACGTGCCACTGACTCTCCAGGGCAAGGTGGCAGGGGAGATGCCACAATCCTGGAGCTCCACACCTGCCCTCCAGCAGCCCCAGCCTCCCTGCTGGACGTAACATTGTGCTGCCAAAAGCTCAAGGCAATGTGCCACAGGAACTCGCTCGACTTCTTCCACCTTTGTGCCAAAGGGCCTGTGACTGCCTGGGTGTCCAGTCTCACTTTTTCCACCCTTCTGAGAACTTATCCCACAAGGACACATCCATTTTCTCCCCTTATGAAGGCAAAAATAATCCCATCTCCATTATTATTTATATTAGCTACACAAACAACTTCTAACAACTCAAGTCAGCAGCCACTTAAGAGATTTGTGAATGTTTTGAAGCAGGTCATTCTGGTGCCCTAAAAAGCCTTAATTAAATAAGAATATATATAAACATGACAGAATATGATTATAAAGGTGTCTGCACTATCACTAGTACAACTTACCACATTGTTTGCACCGTATAAAGCCCCACAAACCCTTCCTTCTCAGGCCACTAGGTGTTAGATGGGGAACTGGGACTATTTTTTGCACTTTAATTGAGCTGGGGGCATTAAAATCCAGATGGGGTGCTGGGGTCAGGTTTTGGCACAGGTGTTTTCAGGTAGCAGTGGCTATTCAGGGGAAAGGAAAGTGTTCCTGGATGCGGCATGCCTGTTTCAAAGGGAAAGCAAAAGCACTTACTTTTCTGTGAGCTTTGGACACTGGGAACACATTTTCAAGGAGCTCATGTGTCCACGCAAAGCACTGTCTCAGCTGTGCACGGCCTGGGGGTACCCATGGGTGACCTGTGCATGCTGTCACCTGGCAAAGATACTTAAGGACAGTATTCCCAGGGGAGCACACATCTGTCATCAGGAAAGGCACAATCTTGCAGTGCCCAGGTGCTGCCAGAGACTGGGAGAGGCTGAAATCTCATGGGATAATCTCCTTAAGTCCCATCTGCCCTTCTGCAAATGAGAGGAACGGCAGATGCCTCAGGCATTGGTATGGCAGTGCTGTCCCTCCTCAGTCCCCAGCTCTCCAGCCAGAGGTACGCACCACAGCAGCCAAAACCATAACAACCACCTAAACTGCTCCTGCTGATAGCTCCAGCTCCAGCGCAACAACCACTCTGTCCTGGAGCCACACGCTCCCAGGGCAAACCCCTCGTTCCTCGCCTGTAAATGTTTTGAACCCCCAAATGGCAGCAGCCTGAGACCCTGGGACCTCTCCGTGATGAAGGCAGCAAAGAGCTTGGATGTGGCTGGACAGAGGACAAGCCCAGCAGTGTCACACAGCAGCCAAATCCTCTGGACCTCACGCCGTTCTCCATCCCATGACTGCTTCCAAGTGGCCACAGAGAGCAAGAGCAGCAACAATGTGCAACCTCCCACCCTTCTGCTCCTTTCTTCACTGACACTCAGGCTGAGAAAGTTGGGGCTGTTCAGCCTGGAGAAGAGAAGGTTGTGTGGGGACCTCATTGCAACCTTCTAGGATCTGAAGGAGGCATCTGGACCTCACGCCGTTCTCCATCCCATGACTGCTTCCAAGTGGCCACAGAGAGCAAGAGCAGCAACAATGTGCAACCTCCCACCCTTCTGCTCCTTTCTTCACTGACACTCAGGCTGAGAAAGTTGGGGCTGTTCAGCCTGGAGAAGAGAAGGTTGTGTGGGGACCTCATTGCAACCTTCTAGGATCTGAAGGAGGCACCAGGAAAGCTGGGACTCTTTGTTTTGTTAGGAACTGGAGTGACAGGACAAGGAGTAATTGGGATAAATTGAAAGAGAGGAAAGTTAGATATTAGGAAGAAGCTTTTTCCTGTGAGGGTGGTGAGACACTGGCACAGACTGCCCAGAGCCCGGCCCGTGCAGTGTTCACAGCCAGGTTGGATAGAGCCTTGAGCAACCTGGTCTGGAGGGAGGTGTCCCGGCCCAGGGCAGGGGGCTGGGACTAGATGATCTCTAAGGTCCATTCCAGCCCCTCAACATACTATGAAACTATGACACAGCCATTACAGCAGTGTTTAAGTGCTCCCCCAGCCCTGCAGGGCCCCATGAGGGGTGATTCAGCAAACTCCAGACCCTGCCAGTTGGCAGGTGCTAGCTGGGGTACAATGGGTTTGCAGAGCGCTTGCTGGCAGTGCTGCAGAACCAGTTTGCAGCATGGCACCCTCACTCCTAAAGGGAAATCTCACTGAACAGTCCTAAAATACACTCATTATTTTCCTAACACTCCTTTTCCATGAAGGTAATTGTTGCAGTCACAACAGGATAGAGGCAGTCGCAGGATGACAACTCTCTACCAAACTCCCTCTTAGACTGTGGTCATCACCACGCAGGAGTTGTGAGCCACAGCTCAAGCTAATTAAAACTGCAGGAGGGTGGAATTCAGGAAGGCTGAGGACAATTATCCAAGGAAGAATTAAGCCAGGACAGTGACTTAACCCACTGCCTTGTGCACAAAATGCTGAAGGAGTTTAATTGCCACCACTGATAGGAGTCCACCCATGACTCATCCCCAACACCCAGCACAGAGTTTTTCCCACTCCTGATTTACTCTGCACTAATGTGCTTCCAAGGCCACTGCTTTGGTATCAGGACCACACTGGGAAGAAGCAGTTGGTTCTCTTCTAAATTTCAGAACAGCCTCAATCTGTGGGTTCACTTGGGCCCATCTCTAAGAGCTACTGCCAGTTCCCCAAGTGCACTGCTGTGGGAACTGGAGCCAGAGAGAGCAGAGGGGCCTGGAATTTGGTTTTTTTCTGACATAAAATAATTCAGTTTTAAAATGTGAATTTTCTGATTCCTTCATGCATTTAACTTCTAAAATTCACTTGGGTTTTATTTAATCTTTTGAACACCAAAAATGAGCTGAAATATCATATTTTTAAAAAAGGAACACAAAAGCATAACCATTTGAGTTATGCTCTTAGACATTTGTCAGGATAATTTTATTCCTTCTGAAACACAAACCCTTTCTAAATTGTGAGCAAGGTTTCGGTTTGAATGCTGCAAGGTCAGAATAGCACAGGCAGATTTTCCTCTTTCCCAGTTATTCTCCTCCAAAGCCGTGCATGTGCTCCCATCCCCACGTACACCTTCGGAGTGTCTATTCAGGACTCTTCTTCCCATAACAGTCTTGTCAAATTAATTCATCATTAAGGACAGATTTTTTTCCTTGCTACTGTGCGTTAATTAGTGAAAGGGTTGCCATGGAAACCCAGCAACATGCGTTAACACCACAGAATTCACCATGCTGGCAAAACGTGGGCTAGAGCCTCGCAACAGGCGCAGCGACAGGCCCAGTGCTGGGGTATGTGTTGGAGCCAGATTTGCTCCTTTGATGGAGGCTTTGACGCCTCTTTACTCAATAAAAGTTGGACCAACTTCTAAAAACCTGAGTACTGCAAGGATCTGTAGTGATAGGACAAGTGGGAATAGCTTTAAGCTGAAGAAGGATAGATTTAAACTGGATATTGCAAAGAAATTTTTCCCAGTCCGGATGGTGAGACACTAGCACAAGTTGCCCAGAGCAGCTGTGGCTGCTCCATCCCTGGAAATGTTCCAGGCCAGGTTGGACGGGGCTTGGAGCAACCTGGACTAGTGGAAGGTGTCCCTGCCCATGGCAGGGAGTAGAAGAAGATGGTCTTTAATGTCCCTTCCAACTCAAACCAGTCTGGGATTCCATGACATCAGGACCAGTTATCCTGTGGATGACTCTGAGAGCTCCCATTTTTCTGATATTTTAGCAAATACAATTTTGGACACTGCCAGGAACTAAAGTGAAGCAAAAGAGGTTGTAGAGCTGAAAACGTCTGAAAAAAAATCAGGCACGTGCTCAGCCCCAGGCACTCATTGCCAATAATTATCAAGAAGCCACAGCCAGCTTAAAGCCTGTGGCCATGAAGTGCTAACAGCAGGAGGGTGAGCTGTGGCAGTGGCCAGGTTGCACTGGAGCAGCCCCAAACACCCCCTCCAGCTGCTATGACTCTGCCTGGAGGGATCTCTGCTCTCAAGCCTCTGTCCATCTGGGATACCCATGACACCCTAAGAGAAGCTTCTCCACTGCCACACTCCTTCCTGATGATCAGAAACTAACTCCTTAGTGCCTGTATTTTGTTGTGATCATCCAACACCTGCTCATTCTTTCACCTGAAGCAGCTCTGCTCAGCAGCTCTTCGTCCTCAGAGCATTTGTAGAGCAGCTGTGCTCCTGCTCCACCACCACTGTGCCAGGCCAGACAAGGCACTCTGCAGCTCACCTTTGCAGACAGATTCCCCCTTGTCCTTGTCCCTGTTCCATTTCAAATACATTCCTGTTGAATATTGGCAATCAAACAGTCTGCACTAGTCCAAGTGAGGTTGCACCACTGCCTGGTACAGCACCACTAATCTCTACTGGAAATTCATCTTCTAATCCATTCTTGGATCATACCTTAGTTTTTTATGCCCATGTCACACTGTCACCTTTGATCACCCTGGTAGGGCCCAGGCTTCGTCCTGCACACAGGATGGAAGCTGCAGCAGGCACTGCTCTCCCTGGGAGCCACACACTGCTCTCTGCTGTTGTGTGCTGTCAGTGACCTCAGATCTGCTGTCAGGTAATCTGGTTACCCTGGTAATATTCCATATCCTCCTCTGAAGAAAAATTCAAGGCTTAAAACACCTCTTTAAATAGTCAGTTTTCACCACCTGGGTAAAATTAGACCCAAGTCTCAGCACCACACTAATGAAAGCATTTAAGAAACAGAACAAAATCCCAGCTTCCTCCAGCAAACAAAACCTGAAATAAAGGAGGGATTAGTCCCTCACCTTGCTGAGCCAGCTCCCCAGGAATGCAAGGCCAGGTGCTCACCGCAGGTCACCTCAGTGTCTCAAACCAAGGCAAACTGCCCTCTCCTACACTTACTGGAAGAGAAACAATTTTGGCTATTCCAGCCTGTGAAACACCAGAGGCCCCA
Source organism: Acanthisitta chloris (assembly GCF_000695815.1). NCBI lineage: Eukaryota > Metazoa > Chordata > Aves > Passeriformes > Acanthisittidae > Acanthisitta > Acanthisitta chloris. Next base: position 27,784 of record NW_008679224.1, on the reverse strand, counting down.
GGCAGAGCCCACCCACTGCATGCACCCTGCTGAGGGCAGCCACCTTCCCACTGCATCTACAAACGTTTCGCCAGGAAGGAGGAGCCAGATATGACTTTTTTTAACCACTTCCCCTTCTTTCTCTTGAGGAGGATGCACATGGCTCATGTCGAAGCTGCCTGAACAGGGAACAGGGAGCCAGCCCTGAACCTGGCTCTGCAGAAGGTCCTCTTGCTTCACACAGAAGCATTACGAGGTGTGCGAGAGCAGTGGGTTCCCACAACAAGGATCCACTTCAGGACAGGACTGCTTCCCACTCCAGCAGATCCTCCTGTACTCACACATCAGCCTCAGCTGCTGTCACAGCTCAGCACACCTGTGTAATAAGAACTAACCTACACACCTCTGTATTTTACGAGGAAGAAAGGGATGTTCGGGTTCACAAGAGCAGGACGTGAGGGTAAGTTCAGCTTCTCTGTGAGCATCCACAATAAGAAACTTTAATCTGGCAACACCATTGAGAAAATCAAGCTGAAAAAGATTCCCTGCTGCCAAGTTTCTACATCCCTTCACATCATTCTACCAATCCATCTGCATGAATATTTCTCTTCTTGACGAGGAAGAAAGGGATGTTCGGGTTCACAAGAGCAGGACGTGAGGGTAAGTTCAGCTTCTCTGTGAGCATCCACAATAAGAAACTTTAATCTGGCAACACCATTGAGAAAATCAAGCTGAAAAAGATTCCCTGCTGCCAAGTTTCTACATCCCTTCACATCATTCTACCAATCCATCTGCATGAATATTTCTCTTCTTGATAGTTA
>NW_008679224.1:17388-26964 GCF_000695815.1 Acanthisitta chloris | reverse complement strand
ATGGAAACATTTTCTATACTTTCAAACTTCCTCTGGCATCCCCATTACGCTCAAATCCCTCCTCAAAATACCCTTCAAACTCTGGGGAAAAGCATTTGTGGCTTGTGCTAAAAGCTCCAGAAAGTTTCTTTCACAGGCTGACGTTTCTGTAGCAATTTGCTTTCCCGTTACATAATTCAAGGGCCCAAAAAAGATATAAACAGTGAGGAACAGAAATGCTAAACCAAGGCTGGTCTCCAAAGCCCAACTGAATGGGAAACCTGAAACAAGAAAGATTCAGCTTCTGGAAATATAACCTTCAGTCAGAAGAGACAGTCCACAGCACCTCCCATGCCCCAGTGCCCATTGCTCTACCTTAGGTCAGAGGAACATGAAGCTTTCATGTCACGCAGTCCAAGCGGAGAGAGAGAGCCTTCCACAAACCAAGGGCACTAATTATATTTGCCAAGGCTTAAGATCAGCGCATCCCCATCAAGCCCAAATTGCTGTTTCCTGAATTAACAGTTCTCAGTCCAGTTTCAAGCAGACAGGAATCCAGAAACCACCAGCAGAGTTAGGAAACCAATGTCAATATGCTATATCCAACAGATTTTATTTTTGGTTTCTGTGTGAATGAGATCAGTATTGGGTCTTCTTGTCCAAGGGTAGGATTGGGTTACCTACTCCTGCAAGACTTCTGGTAAAGGGAAGAATATTAGAGGAGATCAAGAATTAAGGGAAATGAAGAAGGTAGACAGGTCATCCAAATTTGAGAACAGGTATGACTATACTTGGATAATCCCCAGGCATTTCTGCGAGTATCCAAGCCAAATTTGATAATAAAAGAATAAAAGCCATGTGCAGTATTCCACACTGAAAAAAAACACCAATAAATAATAAACATGCATACATATACCCCAAGGGTCACAGCCATGCACTACCAGTCCTGTACACTCCCATGCAAAGGTACAGGTACACCCCACACTGAGACACGTGCTTATGCCATTGGCTGTATCCAAGTGTTTCAGACCATGTCATTCCTTAGATTAAAGTGGGGCTTATGGATTTTCTACTATGTCTTTTATACAGAGAGTACCAACAAACTTTTATAAAACTGCTCAGTGGTCCATGTGGGTGTGTGGCTCTGCCCCTCAAAGCAGGATTAATGCAGGGACTGACCGCGTCCACCGGCAAAACTCTGCTCTGGACACACTCCGCTGCCATCCTTGGGGCCAGTTCTTTGTCTCATCCACAGAGCAGTTACCCCAGATGCTACTGCTGCGACTGAGGCCAGGACCTGGCCCAAAGGAAGGGACAGGGAAAGGCAGGCAAAGGTTAAAGCAGAGAAACAACATGTGAAGAGGGAGGCAGGAGCTAGAGGGCCCTTCAATTGCAATTCACCAGTCGTTCAGATCAAGTGACCTGACACAGCACAGCTGCTTTGGGTCCTCAGCAGAGATCTGAGGATCTGCATCCAAAGAGAAATCCTCTTCCCCTCTGTAACCCACTGAAAATCTGGTAAATGCTTTTGTTTTCAGGCCAGCTTGGGCTCCTGCAGCTCTGAAACACATGTAAATGGGGGAAAGCCCTATGGCCCACAGTCCTCTTCTAAAGGATTTTTGCTGCTGTATCTAACCTGAAAACACTGAACACCACCAAAACTAAGCAGCCCCAGGCCACAAGGGACATGCCTGGGGAGAGAGCACCGAAAAGCAGAGCAGCAAAACTAGCCAAGTGCCTCGAATCCCTTCCCTCCAGCCCTCCTCAGCACTGCCTCAACCATTACTGCTGCTTTGGTGCCTCTTTTGGTGTTACTGAGGGTGTCTATCAGCCTCCATGTGCCTCCACTGCAAACCTCCTGGATAATAGAAGAAACCCCCTCCTGATCCTTTCCCTCCAGGATTTAATTCCCTTTATTTGGCCAGATTGAATGTTGTGCCAGTTTCTCACCTCCAAGCCCCCTGTCTTGGGCAGGCACAGGTGGAGCACAGCCATGAGACCCTCCACGCTGGGAGTTGCAGATCAGCTGCTGCTGCCAGCTCTGTGGCTGAGACATTCTCCTTATCTCCCCTCTCTGCTCACTGGTCTTCCTATGTCTTTTCTCCAGCAGCTTTAATCTGAGCATTGCCTTGCACTAGGAGCTGCAGTGCTCTTGTTGTCAGAGCTGTACTGGGAAACACAGATTTATCCTGATGCATGCAAATGGAACTTGCTTCGGACAGAGCCGAGAGTTTGCTGTGTGAGGCTGCTCTGGAAATGTCACTGTGAAGGATGTGGCAGCCTCCATTACCTCCTTACTCTCAGGGTGTGTTCAATGCTACCTTCACCTGGATAAAAACACTCACAAAATCATCTGTCTGTCCACCCACCCATCCCTTCCCCCCTTACGGCAAACATCCCAGCCATAGGCAGCAGCACCATGGCTGTACTTGGCCTCCCCAGGGCAGCTCAAGGGCAGGGCTGCAAAGTATCACTCACCACCACTTATCCATGGTTTCCCCATAAAAGCCCCCAGATTTCTTCATGGTGCCCAAAAGGTGCTGCAGGGGTGGGTAGACAGCTCACCATGGCACAGATATATGAACTGCTCTGAACTTGCATTTTCAGCTACTGAAAACTTTACAGCATCTCATCCCAAATTCCCTGCTTCAACCAGGACAGAAACTCCTTTACTCTAGCAGCTTGGATTTTTAACAGAAATTAAGCTCAACACAATATAACCTCCCCCATATAACCCCCTAAACTGGCTTTTTTCACCCTACAAACCCAGTGCAGCAGGACTTAGGATCACAGGATGAGCCTTAGAATGCTAAAGAAAAATAAAAAAACTGAAGAAAAACTAAAGCAAAATGAAACTGAAAACTGGGTTCCCCCAGCTGGACAACAAGAAAAGCACCTGCTGTCCATGAGGAAAGCTGCCATGGCCATGCAGTTCCCTCCCTGCAGTGCCTGAGGCAGTCCCAGGAGTTTTTAAATCACTGTTATCTCAACCATTCTCTTTTTATTTGTGCCTTGTAGAAGGGAGATTTCTTTGTGTTATTTTTAACTCTGCTGCTCCACACCTTGACAAGCTTTGCAGACCAGCTGGCAGCCCTCAGCTCCCCACCGGCGGGATGCAGCCCGTGGGAAGGCACCAGAGCCATGCCCAGAGCTGCTGGGATGCTGGGCCTCCCGTGGCACAGCTCAGCAGCTCTGGATGAAAAGGTGCTTTATTTGCTGCATCTCCACTTCCCATCCTCAATGCCGGAAATAATTCCAGACCTAGAGGGACCCAAGGGATGTTTTGCAGAGAAAATTGTGGGCAGCTGATACACAGGAGTAATTTTGGAACCGAAACCTGGAGGGACTTCCCTTCATTTTTGAGTTTTTGAGGATTTTCTTAGTGTCCTGCATGGAATTATCTTTCTTTCAGTGGTATCTCTGGAAAATTAGCAACAGAGCTTTGCCCTGAGCTTTTAAGCTTCTGTCTGCACTAATTTGCAAACGTGGATATAAGATGCTTTTGCGTGCGTGCGTGCCTTGGGTTTGAAAGACCACAAGAGGAATGAAGGTACCACGACAGCAATTCCTCAGTCATCATCCATTCACTGTTTGAGAGCTTTACACAGAGTATACTGAAAGCCCCGAAGAAAGGGTGCACACACCTCCAAAGCCTCTCTACCATCGAGATCCACCACCTCAGAGCTTTCTTTAGCTGCACTGATGACACAGAAAGGACCTCACCTTCTTTCTGCAGCAGTCACAGACATCAGCCACAAGCCTGGTGAGGGGACAAGAGCAGCCTCATAGGAGGATTAACATATTAATGAACCCAGAGCAAATCAAGCTCAAACCCAGCTGGGAGGAGGAAGGACAAGAAGACAGTTGGCACGGATGGTTGGCCTGGTTGCCTGTCACAATGGTGTTGCAGTGGCTGTGGTGAGCTGCCTGTGAGCACACATCTTCCACCAGAGAGGTACAGCACACAGCCCGGACAGATCTAACTGCCAGTTCAGATTCATCTTTCCCATCCTCCATCACCCATGATATCTCAGTGTGGTTTCATAGTATCATGGTTTGTTAAGGGGCTGGAATGGACCTCAGATATCATCTAGTCCCAAACCCCCACCCTGGGCAGGGACATCTCCCACCAGAACAGGTTGCTCAAGGCTCCATCCAACCTGGCCTTGAACACTGCCAGGGTTGGAGCATCTTCTGCTTCCCTGGGCAACCTGTGCCAGTGTCTCACCACCCTAACAGGAAAAAACAACTTCCTAATCTCTAATCTAACTTTCTTCTCTTTAAATTTATCCCCATTACTCCTTGTCCTATCACTCCAGTTCCTAACAGAGAGTCGCCCTCCAGCTTCTCTGCATCCCTTCAGATCCTGTAAAGTTGCAATGAGATCCCCACACAACCTTCTCCTCTCCATGCTGAACAGCACCAACAGGTTACTACACTGATGGGAAGAGCAACTCACCTGGCTGCTCACTCTGCTCTACCCTTCAAACGACCTGGCCAGTAGGTTTTGCTTGGTTGGTTGGGTTGGGTTGGTTGGCTTTTCACATGACAGCACAGCTCCCTGGGATAATCTGGGATTGTGCTGCTGACTCCAGTGCACAAAGGTAAATCCCACAGCCAGCACAGACAAGTTATGCTATCGGCCAGGAAGACACCGGGGTTTGCAATCCATCGTCTCCCAGACTGGCAGGTCCCTTCCTCTCAGGAAAGCATCTCTATACTAAACAAGCTTCAGATCAAGCCACATCCTTTGCCACTATCTTCCAAACCTTGACATCCCCAGGTGTCCCTGCGGTGTTATCAGGAATACCAGTACCCAGTCAGGCAGCTGTGGCACTGGAATATTGCCCAGGGAGGTAGTGGAGTCACCATCCTTGGAAGTGTTTTAAGAGGTGTCTGGACCTGGCACTGGATGATATGGTTTAGGGGTTACAGCAGTGACAGGTTAATGGTTGGACCTGATGATCTTAAAGGTCTCTTTCAACCTTGATGATTCTATGATACTACAACAACATGCCAGGTGGAAATCACCTGAGGTAGAAATCACTCTCCCTCCTTACGTGGATCAGGATACTTGTGGATTTTCTTTGGTTTGAAGATGTACCCGTCCTGAGTAGTCACTACTAGAGGCTGAAGGATGTCCACTCTCTGGCTTTGCAAGGGACCAGCCTCAGGGACAGAGGGTTTGGAGGAACAAAGGACTACAGTAATGAATTCTGAGTTCAGACTCTACTCATTAGTCAAGCAATACTGAAAAGAGGGAAGTGCCATGGGATCCTAAAGAAACTCACCATCTGCATCAAACACCAAAGTATTATTCATCTGTTAGAGGAAGGTTGAAGACTGAAAGCTTCTGTGGCACAACAAAAGCTCTTGTGGCACACTGGTCTCTAGCCTCTAAAAGCTTACTTAAGCTTCTTGCAGGAGAAGGGCAGCCACATCCTTATTCCACCTTAGGGAATATTTTGTATTAAGGAAATAAAGCAGTATTTATTCTGCCTGCTCTTCCAAACTGCCACTGACAGGTACATACAAGGGCTGGTGCTCACCTGGCAAACACACAGAGTTCTGGTAGCAAAATTCACAGGAAGGAGTGCAGAAAACGTAGCGTTGCACCTGCAGATGCCACAGTACCAGCATTCTCTGCCTGGTGTGGCAAACTGGGCAAACCTAATTTAGAAATAAAGGGAAAAGGAGATAAAAGACAAACCTAGCATCCCAGGGGAGAAAAAATCACAATGCCACAGAATTCTGATGTGCACCATCATAGCTTAAACAAATTTGTGCTCCTGATTTTCAGACATCTAGCACTCCCAATTCCAGCTGCAGAAAAACATCTCTGCAGCTTGCAGCCAGCACAGGCTTGGGTCTTCACTTTAGGTCTGGTGCAAATACACTGTCACTCCTGAGATGTCAGGTAACATCAACTGTAAACAACTGCTTTGTCTCCTCTTTATCCACAGGGGTTTGTATTCCCGGAAACTCCCCAATAACAGTATATTTTGTTATAATGGCCAAAAATAACCTTAAAAATATGCAAAGACCGACGATTTCTGACCTTCAAACTACTGTAGTTATGTCATTTCACTTTGTTATTCCAGCCATGGACAAATGGTTCTGCTAAAATAGTTGTCACAAACTAGTCCCTTATGCCCAGACCACAATAATCTTTTTTAGCAGCTAAAAGGTTCCATTAAACCATAATGAACTTAACTCCAGCCAGGAAAGAAATGGAAGAGCTGGAGCACCAAGGCAGCAGCTATTCCTGTTAAATTGGTCTCAATTTTTCAAGGATCCTGTTGAACGTTATAGAGGTCATACCCTATGCCGCTGTGAAAACCTAAGAAGTCTCTAAAACCCACGGAGTTTAATAAGGAATGCTATATTCCCAAATTGCTTCAAATGTTTTACAGGGTATTATGACTTTGAGTTTTATAGGTCCAAAACACTAAGCAAATAAAAAGTCTATTTCTTCCAGATTTTCAAAGTTCAATTTTTAAAAGGCCAGAGGCACAGAACGTTCCTGCGCACCAGGGTAGCTTCAGCCATCAGCTTCTATCAAAGATCCAGCCATCCTTCCCAGCTCCCAGGTTTTGTGATTCCTGCGCACAAGAACTCACTAATTCCCATATTAACCCATATTCCTGGTGCCATTTACTTTTTTCAGCTTTCCTAATCATAGACTCATATAATCACGGAATGGTTTGCGTTGGAAGGAACCTTAAAGCCTGTCTCGTTCCACCTCCCATGGGCAGGAACACCTTCCACTAGACCAGGCTACTCCAGGCTTCATCCAACCTGGCCCTGAACACTTCCAGGGATGGGAGTCCACATTTCTCTGGGCAACAATGCTCTAAGCTCTAACGTTCTCAGATCTTTGCATTCTTGAAATAAAACCTTTCCCAGAAAGCTGAAGTAACCCATCACAGGACCCTTCAGGCTGAACAACATCAGATGACACATCTCAACATCCTATAGAATCATGGTGCCCACTTCCCATCTTTACATTTTCCATAAATCTCCTGTATGTAGAACCCTATTTCCCATAAGCATCTTCTGAACCACCAAAGTGGTTCATCCTTCCTTTCTCTCCCTTCTCCTGCCCTCGTGGACATGCTGTTGTCTCCCTGACAGACTGCAGCCCTCGATGCACACACAGCACACCATGCACACTGCAGCAGCCCAAGGCTGTGCCGCTCTGATTGACTGACGGATACCACAGGCAATCCCTGGGCTCAAGGCAGCTCTGTCTGTGGCCTTGACAAATGTATCTTCAAGCAGGGACATGAATTATGGCAATGGTGGTGCTAGTGGTGTCCGTCCAGTTGGACTGAAGCTGCAACATTCCTTGGGGTCAAACAGTGGCTTTCCAGGCACTACCAGCCAGGGCTGGATTTATACTTTCCATCTACTGTATGCTGTGGTTGTAAAATTCCATCTTTCTTTCCATGCTGCCTTTCCCTTCCTGATTAATTTTATTAACAGCTCTTTTTAAGGGCACTATAAACTACCATTCCACATTAGGCACTGGCTAAGTGGACAAATTCCTACACAGACCTTCTGGACAACTCTTCAAGCACACTCCTTGTTTCCTTTGGTTTTCCTCACTGGACTCACAGCCTCTTTGTCCCTTCAAAGCAGGTCAAACCAATGATGTAACCAGTCAGGAACTGAAATATCACAGCTGGTTTCTCTGGGGTGCAGATATTGCCCATTATCACTTCCAAAACACCAGCAAGGATGCTGAGGACTGGTGGCCTTCAGGTCCCTTGGGTCAGCTCAAATCAGCTGCTGGGGAACCTAAGTGAATGTTGCTTTTTTGGGGATTTATCCTTTACTTTCCCCACTCATGTTTCACAAATAAAAACCAGTGTCTTATTTTCCACTGAATGACAGCACTGGGTTCAGCAAATTAATAAACTCATTCACGGCTCTGTGCGTTGATTACTCCCTCTCTTTTATTATGAAAGAAAATGTCAAATCCTTTAATTTGAATCTTTCAGAACCATTTGAGCAGTTTAGTAGCAGTTTCTCACCTCTGAACGAACCGGCTCACAGGGGCTGCTCCACACACAACCCCAGATCTGATTTCTGACCTCATCATAGCTGCAATCCAAATCCTGCCAGGCTGACTCCCAGCACAGCCCAGTTTCCAGCATTGAGGCCAAATCTCCACTGCCTGGGACTGAAATTGCTATCAGATATAGAGACTTTAGACTGGATTTTCATCTTGATGCTGAGCTGCAAACACCAGCCTTGGCTAAGCTGAACACAGGGGTGCTATCTAGAGCCATCCATCCAGCTCAGGTGGTTGGGGGAATCAGTCACTGGTGACCTCAGTGTCACACACTGTGGTTCAGATTAATATGTCAATATGGGTCAGCCCTAAGCCACTGCCTGGCCTCCCTGCACTGCTTCTCCACTAATGTTATGGTCTCAATGCATTTTTTGGTCTCTTTGATCTAGCCTGGTCCCTCCTGTCTCTCCCCAGTGTTCCCAGCAGGCTGCACACAGCCGTGTGTCTCCAACTCAACATATTAATGAACTTTTGATGGAGCACTCGGACCCTGCCAAGCCCAAGAGGATGTTTTACAGTGAGCCAGCGAGTCCCTGCTGCGGGCTGAGGGCTGCAGCCCAGCCCTGGTGCTCAGCCCCGTGCTCACGGCCGTGCCAAGAAACCAGAGCCAGCGGCACAGCCCTGACAGCGCCTCTGCTGCCATCCACCCTGTGCCACAGAGCAGCCCATCCTCTAGAGATCATTTCACATGGATAAAATGCTTCTCTCCTTGCTTCCCAAGCACTCTGTTCCGCTGAGGCGTTGCATGTTTGCACCAAACCGCATCCATGCATGCTGCTAAATGTTGAGCGTCTCGCTCCCTCCTCCTCTGCCTCGGAATTTCTCCTCCCTTGTTTGAGCCAATCATGCAGGGGAAAATTCCAGTCTAAGCTTCATTAGTATAAGATATAAAAATAGAAGTACATTATCTTTTGTAGTTCTCTCAGTTGATTCATCAGCAGGATGAAGGTAAAATAATGAAATGTTTATCTAGTGAAAAAACAAGCCCACAAGAGAGACTGGGTTGTGCTTTTCTGGAACCCAAGCATGGAGATTTGGGGACTCTAGCACTACACAGACTTTGCCCTCCCCACTCTCCATAGCTACCAAAATGCCTGATGATGATGATACCTCCCTTCCTCCTTCCCTCCTCCTCAGCTCAAAAATAAAACACATGATGGAGATTTCAGGAGAAGCTGGCAAATGTCTCTGCTGCAAAGCACAGACGTCCAGCACAAACTTTTACTGAAATCTCCCCAAATCCTGCCTGGCAATTCTCTCAGCGCCTCCAGAAGCTCTCCCGGAGACAAGAGAGCCGGAGGAGCAGGCGGGTGTCTGCGTGGACCAAGGTCAACACAGGAGATGTTCAAAAAACATTAGTGAGTTGACTTGATCCTTCATCAAAATACTTTTTGCTTTCCCTTCCTAACACTTCACTGCCCACGACGTGGCAGGCTGAGCCGATGTGACAAACTGTCGAAACACATTTTTTTTAACAGAAAAAAATTAAACCTAGACTTTAAAGGTAAAACTGGCCCCTT
>NW_008679224.1:0-17370 GCF_000695815.1 Acanthisitta chloris | reverse complement strand
CCTGCTGGAAAAAACAAGGGCTCTGAGAGCAACTTGCTGGGAAAAGGCTCCAGTCTGCAATGATCTCCTGGGCTTCACCTTGTGTTTTAAGCTCACATTAGTTAATAAAAGTAACCACAGAGGTGGAAAGGCACCTGAGAATTTGTCAATCCCCAGACACAAACCTCTGATAAGATGCTCTTCATTGATTCCATAAGTAAAAAGCAAATATTACCTAAATCGTTCTGCTGGCACTAGCGATAATATCTGCTACCAAAGGGATAGGACCACAAACACCATCATTTCTCAGTCTTTCAATCCCCACACTGGGGTTTATTACCGCTATTGTGTTGGTAATGACCTATTACCACAAGGCTATGGAGGGTGTCAAATCCCAAACACCTCCGTGTTCCCTGCTGGAGTCTGAGATTGCTATTGATGAGCTCTGTGGTTAGATGCAAAGGAAATGAGTTGAGTTTAAGGGCTGCTGGCACTCTGTTTGGAGAAATGCCAGGGAATTTTTAGACAGAGTCTTCAATGCAACAATAAAATGCCATGGATCTGACTCAGAGTGGGCAGCGTCTCCGTGTGAATCCATGAGCAGCAAAGCTCTGCTCTGTGCGTGCAACAACCCTACTCAGAAGGAAGAAGACAAAGAGCCCCACGTGTCCAAATTCACATGCAGTACAGCATTCACAGGGCACTTATTTCGGTTTCTGAAGCTGCACACAACTCCGTATTTCTTCCACACACCTTTACACTGCTCTGGGGTCACACAGGATCACACGTCCACACACCCACACCACCTGTGCAGGCAATTTCTGACGTGTAGAGCTGCAACCCAATGTCTTGCTGCACACCGTGCATTTGAGCATGCAACAGCTGACAGACACTTAATATTCTTTGCTTTTTAATACATACTCCAAAGAGACTAAACCTCTACGTTTCTCTCCAAAAACTGATTACATCTTTACTATTATTTCAAAATTATTCTCCTGGATGTGGAGTGGCCAGGTTTAAATTATTGGTATCTTATGTCAACGCATGACAGCCTAGGTCAAAAAATCCAACAATCTGATAGCTGCAAGAATCTTGTGACTTCCTAAAACAAATTAGGAAAGCTTTGAAGCTTTAGCTGACCAAGAACCTGGTTCAAGGTTTTAAAGGTCTTGGGCTCAGGTGCAGACTCCCAGAATCCCTCCCCAGTGTTCTCCCCCTTAGGTCCATCAGGATGAGCAAGATCCCCAAAGTTCCAGCTCACAGGTTTAAAATGGCCGGAGCTACTGCAGAAAAAGAAAATGAGGGGAAAGTCTGTCCTATGTATCAGCATAAAGTGGGGAGAGTTTCTGAATAAGTAGCACAAGATAGAACAGAATTATTTAAGAAGGCTTTTCTGTGTGTTAGAAGAAGAACCCAATGCCCTTGGTAATGAGGCATTTTAAAAACAAGACACTGAAGCTGCTGGCCACAGATAAGGCTCCATGGCCTTGCCTCTGCAGCACACAAGCTCACCAAACACTGCCTGTGCTTTCTAAGGTCATCCATAAATCCAGAGGACTTCTGGCTACACTACAAAGATCAGGAAGGTTTGGAATAGACTATTGAATTGCCAAGATAAATCCTGTTTCTACAGCCAAATCCACCTCCATCAATCTTTCAAAAGCAGTAATCAAAACACTGATTCCAGCACTTGCAATATCTCTTACTTGTTTCTCCTTCTTTGGGATCAGTGCCCAAATTAAGACTGACTTGCAGCTCCTGGCACCTGGAACCACAGTCTACACCAAATCACCACCAAGTTAAACCTTGACCTTTCACTTCACCAGTCCTTCCAGACTCCCAAAGCACTGGTGGATGCAGGACCCTGCAGCCAGGAATAGATGGGCTGACTGGCTTGCATGTCTCCACCTCCCAGCTTTCCAGCACAGTCAAACTGGCAAATTCTCCCATCTGTTAAAGGCTTGAATCCACTCCAGGTAATAACAATAAAACGCTTCCTTCCTCTGCTCCAGCATTACCAACAACCCATTTCCAGAGCCCTTCTACTCCTGAATCCATCTGTCCTGGGGAGGTCTGCTGCTCCTCTCTGCAGTTATCATTAGAATAAACTCTATTTTGGGCACATCCTACTGGTGCTGCCCCTCCATTAAGGTGTGCTGCCCAGAGGTGCCTGCATGCCAGGAAATGCCCTGCTCCACACAGGCCAGGGGACTCTGGGCTCCAAAAAACAGACCTGAATCATCTGTTCTGCAGAAAGCCAAAGGAAGACTGTCCCCATGAAAACCTGTTCTGGTATTTTCTCCAGTCTCATGAGAACTGCCCCACGTGAAGGTACACTAGTTATTTTCCAGAAATACAAATCCATGGCCTAGTGGATTACATTTTCTGCACGTTCCAATTTGTCCTGATCTCCAGTCCCAGATTTCCCTTTATAACACCACTTCTCTATTCTTAGTTTTACCTCCTGCATCATATCCTTCTTCTTTCACCTGCACTCTCTCAATTTGGAAAAGTCTGCATATCTTTTTCCAAGCCTCCTTCCCAGACTATGGATAGTTTCTCTTCAGATTCATCCCAATCCAGTGGGATGAATCTCATCCCAACCTACTGCAAACTCTCAACCCACTTCTCTCTATTGCTCCAAGCCAGTAATTTAAATGCATGTAATATCCTGTCAGCAGAAACAAGGACTAGAGACTGCATCTATCACCAATGTGAACGCTCATCAGCCCAAGCACACCGTGCTGTCTGACCAGGCAAATCTCCTCCTTGCCCACGCAGAGAGGCCAGTGTGTGGCACCATCAGTCCCCAGATGGGACGGGATGGAGTGGGAGGAGACCTTTCCACTGGGCAGGTGATGACAGCCTGAGAGAGACACGGTGAGGGGGACATGATTGGAAGTGAGAAGGTAGGTCAGAGGAGACATTGCATACTTGGAGTCAACTGCTTATGTTTTGGGCCATTCTGCTGGGAATCTAAGTGTCTGGCTGTCAGGAAAGTCAGCCGTTTCCTTGGATTCCTGTCTCAAAGCCTCACATGTCTGAAAATCTGACATCTGATCTTTGAGGGGCCTGGCTGGCCTCCTGGGTTACTCGCTTCTTGCCTCACTGCTTGAGTCCAGCTCCCAGGACTGCCCCCGGGCAGGACAGGAGCCAGAAGGAGACCAAGGCTAAGGGACACTCTGGAAGTAGCCAGTGAGGGGTCAGTTCTTTGAGTCCCTGACAAACACAGCAAAGGCACGCAGTTAGCAGCTGTACAACCCAGAGCCAAACTGTGTGTTGAGCAAGTAACAGCTCCTAGAAAGCCACAGCAGCAGAGTGAAGCAGAGACTCCCTCCCTCCCAGGAGCAGAGGGACACCCATCCCATGCGACAGGGTGGCTTGGACACAGTCAGCTCTGCCCAGACACCTTCCTGCTTTAGTCTCTGCATGGAACTTGCCAAAAACTGGATTCAATGCAAGGAACAATCAGCAACCCTGAATGCTGAGGATGGACAAGGAACAGGCAAAACCTCCTTCACAAATGCCACCAAATACAAGAGAAATGTCATGCTGGCCTTTCGGGAGACTGCTGAGAATGACACCAATGACTTCTGTTAGATTCAGGACTTAATACTGCCAAATCAAAACACCAGAAGCCTTGAACACTGATGGACTTCCACCAGTCTCTTAAGCAGGCTGAGAATACATATGGTAAAAGGTAACTTCCAGGTGATTAGGCAGCTCTAATGCCTGTGCTGCACAAGCTGATCTAATGAATTTTAAAGAGGTGATCAGAGTAAATAGCACAGTATGACCCCACAGAATTACTGTCTAGGGAAAAGTCCCTGTGAGTGGACAACAGCTAATCCTCACTACCTCAGCCTAGCCTGTAAGATGTAGCACGGTCCTCTCCAAAGCAGGGTGATCCTACAGAAACCCTAGGGCTTCCACCTTCCAAGCCCCTGTGCTCACTACTACAGCCACCTCATGGTGTTTCCAGAGAGAGACAGTTCAGAACAGAAAGCCCCAGGACACCACTTACCGCCCACCTGCCACACATCCAAGGGGGCATCTTACCATGGTCACTCCAAGGAAGGAGGGACTCAAATAAACTGGAAAGAAGCTGAAAATAACAATCCAGAAAGCTGAAAACATCTGGAAGACCAATACTTTGCTCTACAATTCTGCATTGATTTCTTGCCTCAAATAGATTTCTAGATGGATTGCAATTAAAATGAGTTATACAATGCTGTAAAAACATTACTCATTTCCGTTTCAGATTTTATTTTTGCATCCTTGCTTTCTAGATCCTTTTGCATTTCAACAGCCACCCCTTGGATCTTAACTACTTTTTCTTCTTCTGGCCAAATTGCTCTGCATCCATTTTTACATTCTATTACTACAAGGATTATGCTGGTGGTGGCTTACACAGCCTTGTAACAATTCCCTGTGAATAGCTGGTCAGTGGTGAAAATCCTCACTGTGAGCACTGACTGCAGCTGCCAAGAAAACCCACAGAAACCTCTCAGCATTTATCAGAGGTAATTCTTTTGTGAGCTGTCCTGAACCCTCAGGATACCCTTGTCACATGCCTCCAGGACTTCAATTTCCATCTATTGTCCTGGATTCCTGCTCAGAAGCCACAGGGAGGGAGGAAAAGGGTGAAGGCGGCTGGACTACAGGAAATGAGATTTACTTTTCTGAAAACCTTGTAAAGTCAGCCCAGCTCCCACTGAAAAGGGCAGTGCTGCCATTAGCCCTGCTCCAGCCCTGTGCTGGCCACTGCTGTATCAGGATGGACATGAATACAAGATGATAAAACATGGGATTTCCAGCCAGGCCAGCAGCAGTAATGTCAAACACCAAGCCCAGCCCTCCAGAGCATCAGGGTTGAGTTTTACAGATGAATTAGGTTCTTGTAAGAGCCAAACGAGAGAAAGTTTAGATTGGACATTGGGAAGGAATTCTTCCCTATAAGGGTGGTGAGGCACTGGCACAGGTTGCCCAGAGAAGCTGTGGCTGCCCCATCCCTGGAAGTGTTCCAGGCAAGGTTGGACGGGGTTTAGATCAACCTGGTTTAGAGGAAAGAGTCTGCCCATGGCAGGGAGTGGAACAGGATGAGCATTAAGGTCTCTTCCAACCCAAACTGTTCTGTGATTCTGTGATTCCTTGATTTTGAGCACAGCAGTCCCTTTGCACTTATCCAATACAACCTCAGCCTTGAGCTGCTGTGGATAACAGGAAACTGCTGGTAGTACCAAGCCTTTGATCTTCATTTGACTTTTGAGGGGTTTCAGGCACCATTTTCATTTTAAAATAGAAAAAGTACTTAGGTATTTATATAGCACAAAGGCTTTTAAGTAACCCAACTTCAGAAGAGATTTTTAAGATTCTGGAATGAAGAATGTCAAGTATTATTATCGCCTGAATTTCAACCTGTGTTGGAAAAAAACCCTGCAAAAGTAAAACTGTCTGCAGTAGAAACAGAAAGGCAAAAAAGGGCAGTAAAACCTAAAGCCACTCTAGTGATGGTGAGGTGTTTTCAGCTGTGGGAGACCCATTCAAAGGAAGGAGTGGAAGTCTTCCATGACCGGCTGAGACTAACCACTACAGACGTTTCCTACCAGGTTTTACAGAACAGGAGGGAACATACCCCAGGGATCAATCTTCCTTATGGGGAGAGGATGGCCAAACACAGAGGGTCTAAAAGGAAAGATCTGGGAAGGAAGATGTGAGCTTATGCCAGTCAGAGACAGTACATCTCTAGAAGACAACACTTCCAGGCAATCCCAGCATCCAGAGCAAGGCTGGGCTGCCCTGGGTGGCTTTAGTGCCATTCCTTTGTGCTCTGTGAGCCTCTCCTGGCTCTTATTGCTGGCTCTGAGGCAAGGATTATGGTTACCCTGAATGGTTCTGCCCCAGAGCTTACGCCATGAAAGGCTGAAGAGCTACTACTCCAAAGCTACTATTTTTACTTAGGTATTTCTACTTAATGCAGATTAATTTCTTAACAGCACAGAAATACCACAAAAGGCTTAGAGAAACAAAAAAGCCTCATTTGGATCAATTAATAACAGAGAGAAAGTGTAGTATTAATGAGCAATGACTGAAGGCTCTAAGGAGGTACAGAGCCCTTCTCCAGTGGAATGCTGGAAAAACAGGGTCAATAACAAGGCTGTGATCTGACGCTGCATATGCACAATATTTGAGGCCAAATTAATCTTTGTTGGGACTCTGCTGGGATCTCAGGTGGAATTCAAGACATTGCTTTATACTGAAGAAGAGAGTAGCCTGGGTGGGAGCTCTACTTTGCCAGGGGACCCCCCAAAGCCCCTCTCACCTTTGCCGTGTGGGGTGAGTGGTATTTCTCAGCAATCCCCAGGCTGTTATAATCCCACCTGCCTTCAGTACAGCACTTTTCATCCTCATCTGTCAAACCCTTGAAGAAGAAAGGCCAATTTCCTTCTGCACATTTTACAGAAAGAGAAACAAAGACATAGAAAGATGAAACAGCCCCTGCAGCATCGCCCATGAGGCTGTCAAGAAGCTGGGAATGGGGGGCAGTTCCCCCAGATCCCAGCCTGGGAGCACCCTGTCATTCCCCAACTGCTCCAACCACTGGGCTCAAACCAGGCTTTTGAATAAAATATGGAGAGCCCTAACGGATGGTGGATAGAAGAGCACATCCCCTCTGCTGAGCTCATGAGATTTTCTGGTTATAACAGAGATTTTTGAGGTTTTAAAAATACAGAAGATTTAAATTCTCTTGTCTCCAAACATCAGAAACTCGGGAGATAATGGGGGTGAAGACAGAGAGCTCTGGATAAACAGGTTATTCCGTCACAATCAATTATCATGTCTCTTTCAATTTGCTCTACAGCGTGTGTCTCAGACACTGTCCCAGACAGGGCACGGAGCTGCCTGCACTCCTGCTTTCAGCCAGCGTGGCAATTTACTGCCTCCTTGGGAAGGCTTTGATATTGGAAAACCACAACAGAGCTTTCTCTTTGCTCGAAAGGCACCCACGGGCTCAGACACAGCGGAAGTGTTTGCAGTGCCCTGGGAGATGAAAGCAGTTCAAAACCTTTTGCTTTTACTGGGCAAATTATAAACAAACAAGCCCTTTCCTTTCACTCTGCTAGTGCCCACTCCCCTCCTAGGCTTTTGAGGCATCCCGCAGAAACGCAGGGATTTGATGGAACAGCCTGGAATTAAG
Source organism: Acanthisitta chloris (assembly GCF_000695815.1). Taxonomy (NCBI): domain Eukaryota; kingdom Metazoa; phylum Chordata; class Aves; order Passeriformes; family Acanthisittidae; genus Acanthisitta; species Acanthisitta chloris. The sequence continues at coordinate 10,193 of NW_008679224.1, read as the reverse complement.
TTGGCATTAGAGATGGAGAAACAGAGACACAGCACTGTGGAGAGGATGAGAGCACCCAACTGCTGCATGGGGCTCCTTGCCCACTGCTCCTCACAAGACAAATGGATGTGGGATGTTGTCCTAGATGGAGGACTCAAACCCCTGACATTGCTGCTGTCTGACTTCCAGATCTATCGTCTTTGGTTTTTTGTTTGTACTCCTGTGTCTCGCCATAACTCATGCTGCTCCCCCCTCCCTGTGATGCTCAGTGAACATGAAGCAAACTGCGTGTCTGCTCTCATCCCTGATACTGAGCCACATGATACCCCAAGCGCCGATGGGACCAGACAAGTGCTCATCCAGCTGCAGAAGCCTTAAAATGGTGTTGAACTCCCTCTGAATTACCTGTGTGGGTGCAGCAGGCACAGTGAGGCACTGGCAGCAAGCTCAGGGAGAGGGGGAGAGCTGAGGAGCAGGAGCTGAGGGCTAAAAGTGGATGTTGACTTCACTCTCCCATTTGGGTGTAGGTGGAGGAGGTGGGTGGCCGTGAGCAGAGGGGAGGCGGAGGGGGCAACAGCTATTTCCAGCTGTACTCATGTGCGATTTCTCTCAGTGCTGAGATTTTATAGAAAACAGCAGGAGGTGGGGAGTAGGGGGAACCAAAAAGGAAAATCACAGAGTCTTTGCAGGAAGAGGAGAAGAGTCGTTACCATCATCACAGCCCTGAGATTCTGCTGCTGGTACTGGGGAGTTTAAAAATATAACAGAATCCAAGGCTACTGGGACTACTTGCCTGCATGGGACACAACAGTGCACGATGGAAAAGAGGCCACTCCACTGAGGGTCACAGACCAATGCATGGTACCAAAATGATGGTAAAAGCTGCTGCTTGCAGAAAGCCTCCCTCCTAATAAACTGCGAGGTTTTCTTCACTCCCAGAGATTATGTAATATGTTCTTGCCTGCTGCTGCTGCTGCTGACTCATATTTTCCAAAATATAACTGGGAAGGAAAACATATGCACATGTGGTTTAATCTATAGGTTTCCCTGTACATGTAAAAAGAAATAAGACAGAAAGGTGCAGCCATGCCTGCACACGTATGACCTCATGTTCTCGGGGATGAGAAAGAGGGACAGCCTGGCATCTGCTTGCAAAACAGAGATTAAACCAGCACCATTTTCTGGGGCAAAACACAGCAACTCTTTAACACAGTGCAGGAGGGGAACAAGGAACCAGGAAGATACAGGAAGAGATGGCAAAGTAAGCAGCATCGAGCACACGCTGCCGACAACCTCCAGCCAAACCTGGGCTCTGGGAATGAGACACAGTCTCATACTGAGCTTCAAATCCAGATGGAAAAATGGGGTTTGAGACACTTGGGACCACTGTAGCAATTTGCAAAGAGCAGTGGGCTGAGTGCCATCGGTGGGGTGGCACCAGCACCCGGCTCAGCATCACTCACCCTGCAGTGGGGTGCTGGGTGCAGCTTTCTAAATTCCATAAATCTATAGTCTTGCTCCTGTTAATGCCTCTGAATACACTTTCCAGGCTCCAGGTGTGCACCAAAGAAGCCAGGCTTCTCCTGGCTTGAAGATTTGGTTGAAGATTTATAATTCTAAGGCAGCTGGTTAGTCTTAAGCAAATTTGTTCCCAGCCTGCAGGTTTAGGAGGTTTAGTTTCTTTGCTCTGCATGCGTGTGCACTTTTAATTCTTTAGAAAAGACTTTTTGACACTTCTGCAAAACCCTCTGTATCTAGGAGATGGGATCAATCTGCTGCTGGGCATCGGATGAGAGATCCATCTACCTTGGACCAGAGGAGACTGAAAATCTATCCAGATGTCAACTCCTGATACTCCTGATCACGAAATCAAGGCAGACACTCTACACTGACGACAGCTGAGCTTCTTTGCACCGTCTCCTCCTTGTGCCTGTGCATTTGGGCAAAAGCAAGAGACAGTTCCCCAGTGCAGCACCCTTTGCCCCACAGCAGGGACAGGTGAAGATACCCTTGACCCTCCTTACCTTACAGACACCTAAGGAGCAGGAACAGTCCCTCTCCTATATCCCTGCACCAGTACACATGCATACACACTCCAATCCATGGGCACTATTAATATTCCCTGGCTTATGCATCCACTTTGTGCGTGTACAGCACCAGAGTAAGAGAATTCTATTTTAACACCTAAAACTGCAGCAGAGCCAACTGCCAGTTTAAGGATGCTCTTTCTTGTTTTGCAGCAACTTTAAAACATTTCATCTGGATCCTAAACCTGCTCTACAATTGTTACTTTTAAATTTAATTCTCACAGAACTTCACAAAAGACCAAACACCCAGTGTGCCTGAAAGGCTTTGGAATAAACCTTAAAAACAAACATTAAAGATTGATTGCGTGTTTTCAAGATTATACTAAAACTGACTGAAGCTCAACTAGATAAGGAAAGAGAGTTGCATTAAATTAATCAGCACCTTATCAAGCCAGGAAAAAAGAATTTTAGATAACAAGCCTTCCCTAAATTTGGTATCAGAACAGAAACTTCAGTGCACAACGTACCGAGAAAACCTTGTCAGATACACTGAGTATAACAGAGGAGAGTGGAGCATCAGAAATAGCAGAGAAATGTGGTCCACAGAAATCCTTTGAAAAAGTCAATTTTCTGGTAATGCCAGCGAGAGACTGATGCCTTTGTCAAATGGAACAATTTTACTAGACAAAACTTTTCTACAGATACGCCCAGCAAATTAACCCGCCACTTATTGGGGTAAAACACTGATCCTTAAGGGTTTGCTCTCAATTTCTATTTGTGTAGCTGAGGCCATATTGCACTTTCCCAAGTACAAGAAAACGGTTCTGTACAAGTTTGGATCTTTGCTGCTCTCAAAGCCTCGGAGCTGGGCCGATTCCTCTCAGTGTGAGCTGCAGCTGCTCTCACTGCTCTGAGCTCCCTGGTAGGGGCTTAAACTCCCCAAAACTGGAAAAAGGAGCAACTCAACCCTTTAGAAACAGACACTTCAGGGCAAACATCCTGAGCATGGAGAGGGAACTAGTGCGAACAAACCATGTCAGTAACATCCAAGCATTTTTACCAGATGCCTGGTGAGGCTGTTGGCTCTCTGTGGCACAGCCAGGATGATCAGGTACAGCCCTGCCCATGCTGCAAACCGATGACAACTGTCCTCTTCATTTCAGGCAGGACATGCTCTACAAAGGTCACCAGAGGAGGCAGGCTGGGGACAGAGGCCACAGCCTTGGGAGGCAACATGCATGCTGCCTTGTCCACCAGGAGCAAAGGAAGGAAGGGCACTCTAGCTTCATTCCCCCTAGCAGAAGCACAGACCCCCCAGGCACGCTGAAGCATGGCAGTGACGGGCGGCAGCGTTGCTGGAGAAGGACAGGACGCTGGAGCACATTGCTGCCAGGCCTGTGCTGGGGCAGGGACATCAGCAAGTAACAATGAATGGCCTAGAAATTAACTTTGGGCTTTATCAAAAAAAAATATAAGGGAAAACAAAGGGCTGGGCTGCCTTACCCCATGCCATGGCAATGTACTGATGCTACTTATTGAAATTGTTCTACCTCTGCAGCCGTGGCACCCACAGCAGGGGTGCCAGCTCTCCCCAGCACCCTCGGGGTATGGCTGTCTGTCCTGCCCATCCTGGGCAGGTCCTGGAGGAGAGCACCGGGGCTAGGGAACCAGTTCATCCCTGGAGACCGTACGCAGCTCGCCGAGCAGAGCAGCTTGCAGCGCAGCCCCGGCTTCACTCAGCCGCAGATGCCCAAAATAGAAGCTCAATCCCTGCCAGCAGCCTATACGTTATGTTATATATGTCTCAGCTGATGCAAAGGAAGGGGCAGGCGCTGAACCACATGGGCCCTTCACATGGGCACGGACACACTTTGCTGCTCCCGGAGGCCGCTATGCTGGGGGCTCCGACATCCCCTAAAAGAGATCTGCCAGCAGACTGGAGCAGCTATCCTCACGGCTCCCAGCCTGTCCCTCTGACACTTCCACATGGCAACGTTCAGATAAAAATGTACAAGTCAGATAAAGACTGATACAGGTATCAGCTCACATGCCATGTCTGTCCTGCTTCACCATTGGGCCCCTGCACACTGCTCCTGCCCCGAGTCCCACTGCTAATCCCTATCCCACCACCAAACACCTCCGTTCCCCCAGCTCTGTGATGGCAGCGGGAGTACCTCCCCCAAAGCTGCACACTCCTATGAAATGCTCTGTACGAATAAACCAGAGTCAGTTGAAATCCAGACCTAATTCTTTAAGTCCTTTCATGAAGGTGCTCCCGCACACCCTAAAACACTCTTTAATTTGGGTGGTGAAGCTGTCAGGCCTGCCCAACACATTCACCAAGAGGAGAGCTCTGCTTCCTGCCCTAAGCTCAGATGCCCTAGTGAACACACCATCAGGGTGGTGTTGCTGACAACTCATGAGTAATACTCTACAAAAACTGGGAATCAGGAGGGGAGGCCGCACGACCCTTTGCTGATGAGGAGGGAGCAGGGTTAGAGCCAACCCAGCTGCCTGTGGGCTCTTGCAGATTAAGGGCCATTTCCACTCAGGAAAGAAATCCAACCACAACCAATAAAATAAAGAAAATAAATCATGGTTCCTCCAGCAGCTTTTCCTCCAGGAGTATCTATTTTTAGTGAGAAGCATCAATCACTACAGCTTGCTGTCTGCAACAGCTCCAACAGGCAAAATTCAGTTATGCATAGTTGGGCCAACATGGGCACACACACGTTGTCCACCTGTCCTGCCATTCCCCACCACCACCTGGCCACAGCGACACCACAGAAAGAGGACAAACAACAGTCCAGCAGTCTTGGCTACACCATGGTACTGGGGGATGTTCTACTTCCCCAGCTGTGGAAAAAAAGGCACAAGGCAACTAAGGAATGTGCCCAAGGCCATACAGTAAATCATCAGCAAACCAGGACCCAGCAGGGCTACCCTCTGCCACTGCTGTAACCCCTGAAAAAGCATCCTCTTCATATGGGACAACTCATTAACATTTGGGAGTTTTCCTCAAGCTTCCTAACTTCTGGTCACTGAAGATTCTGCAGCAAAGAGACAAATCCCTGCATCTTACCAAAATAGCTCTCCCGACGTTTCACTGGGAGATACACACTGAACACAATTATCACACCCAGTTGAGAAAATACACATTGCAAATGCAAAATAGAGGATCCCCCACTCCCCAACACAGAGGCATCATTACAACACAGAGCACACGGATACAACACGGCATTGCACGCACACACATGCTAGGCAGGCACAGTACACGGAGCACCGGAGCTCCCGGCACAACCAGCATTCACTAAATACACAAACCAAAGAGCACAACAAAATGAAATGACAATACAGAGAGGGGTTCTAGTCACAAACTAAAACAAAACCGACCAACCAAAAAAAAAAAAAAAACTTACATTGATTTTTGGCAATTTTCCTTCAGACATTATACACAGCAGCTGGGCTGTGTACTGAATACCTGATCCAAAAAGAAATATAACCACATTATGCAAACAGATGGGGGCAGGAGTCAGGTGAACATGCAGCTCTTAACAACATTCATCTACGGGCTGAGAAAGCACCTCTGCATTCCCACAGAAGGGCTCGGATCGGGGAAGATCTTCATTCACTACAAAGCAAAAGCAAGTGCTGTGCTGCTGCCATCCCAGGGGAAAATCCAAATGGCAGGACAGAACAGAGCCATCGCGTCAGAGACCTCTGAGCTGTCCCGTCCCCTTTAACTTGTCATGTGAGGTTTAAAACAGAGGTGGGAAATATCCTGTGTGGGGGAGGAAACCTTTAGAAACCCAAAAGGAAACCCTTTATCTGCCTTCAAGAAAGAGCACTAAAATCACCGTGTAGGCAGGACTAGCTGGGATCATCCCCACACTTAAGGTTTTTCGGAAGCACCCAAGGAGGGGGACATCACCCTTTCCCCGTGGCAAGGAGGGTGCCTCAATCTCTGAGTCGGCGGATCGCCGCTCAGGAGGAATGGACTTTTTATGGACTGTGGGAAACAGGGTTGCTATGATACAGGCAGAGGCATTTTCATGAATCCTGTGGCAAATAACATTGAATCCTGCTTAAGCAGACAAACAGCAAGGCAGGTCTCCCATCACCCAGCCTCAGCAAACACGCAGCAGCAAGCACTGAAAGAGATTTTATGCCTTATAAATATGCTATTTGCAGACAAATGAATATTTTTTTTTCTTTGGGGCTGTATTTTCCAGAGGGTCAGCATTTCAATTCCTTTAAAGGAATGATCCCTCTTCCCCATCCTTGGGCTTGAGCATCCCCGCAAACGTGAAGAACTCAATGTTCACAAAGCTGGTGGGGGAGTCATGGGGCCAAGCTACCCCCAGGAACCCGACTGCGGCCAGCGACACGTGTGACCCGGATCGTCCCACGAAGCTCAGCAAGAAGGAAAGCTCCTCTACATGTAGATATTTTACAGCGTGCAAATGACACCCCGAATTTTGCAAGCACAGTCACTTACGAGCACAGGGGATCTACTGCAAGTGACTGGGAGCGCTGTCACCCCAAAGAGCTCCCAGTGCAGGCTGTCAGGGACTGAGCCGCTCCTGAAAAGCACGGCAAGACGGAGTTAACTGGCTAAATGCTCCCGGCGCTCCGAGGCTCTGCTGCAGGCTTGGGAAATGGCAAACTGCAGGTGCAAAACTATGAAATTGAGGCTGGGGCAGGTGGCTTAAGGGCAGTTTGAAGAGGTGTGGTCACTGAGGCCTGGGGTGGGAAACAAAGATCAAACTAAACAAGCAGCAAGCCCAGCCCTTGCTCGCTTTTTAGGCTCATTTCCTCTTTCCCAACAAAATTCCAAGAGGGATCCTGAGATAACAAGAACGGTGCTGCTACAATAACAAAGTTTGCTGCTCCCAACTTTCCTATTGCTGTGCATTAACTTTCCTGCTTTAACTCCACCAGCCTTCGGGAGAATAAAAGGCAAAAAGTTGTAATAAAATCACATTCATTCTCTCAAGCACGTTCCATGATGGATAAAACGTCAGGTCCCAGCGATCCCTCCCCAGCAGCTGAGCGTGCACGACCCCTCATCCTCCCCATGCACCCACCAGCCGAGACCGCCCCGCACACACAACCCCGCGGATGGAACCAGAAGGGGCTCGTAGGGATGAGCATGGGACACGGCAGACCCAGCACAGGCAATAACATCCACTTCCCAAATATCTCCACAGTCCAGGCTCGGGATCAAGGAATGCACTAGGAAACCGTGACAGGTACTGAGCATTCCTCATAGAAATCATATTGAAAGGTAAACCTTCGTGCCAGAGTGCCAGCCCTGAGAAAATAAACATTCAGGCACAGCCACATCCCAGTTGAACTCACTGGTTAGTTCAGGGATTGAGTTTTTTCTCATTTTTCCACCCTTACTCCTCCAAATCCCTATGTCGCTTAAAGCTCTTGCCCTGTTTGATTGATTTTCTCTCCATGGTGATCTCGGCTCATTTATTACATTTCCAGGAGATTCTGCAACCCATAAAACTAATGACAGAGGATGGCCAACAGGCAAATAAAGCAAATTTGAGCTGTTTAACAACCCAAACCATCCTCAGCATCAATTTTATTTATTTTTTAGGAAAATGAGATTGACTCAGTCCCCTATGAACTGAAGTCAGTACTTCTTGCAGACAGCTACAAGTGAAGAGGGGGAAACAGAGCCAGCAGGCACCGGAGCATCTTCCTGTGCTTGTATTCCTGGGTCCTGCCTTTTCTCCCCATTAAAACAGGCTACAGCCCCTAAATACTTCTGGTTAGCTTTTGGGACTGATTGTTACAACCCTGGGAAATTTTTTTTCTTTTATTTACAGCTAAAACCACTTTGAAACTGCCGAATTTTCAGGATTTAGCTCAATTTCCAACCGTGCCACCAGCTGAAAAGCAATCAGCTCCCGAGCCCAGCTCAGCACTGAACTCACAGCAGACAGATCCTCACAGGGAAATAACTCCACGTCTCCATGTATAAGCTCCAGCTTTGTCTTTATGGATCAGTTACATGATTTTTTTCCCCCAATTAATAAAGGACATCAGATAAATAACAGACAGCTGGAATTAGCACAAACTAGTTCAACTATCAAGGCAATAAAATTCCAGTGACCATAAGCAAGAGATGAAAAACTGATACTCTTTTGTTTCGAGCAATTCTGATTTTTCTGGGGGAGAAAATAATACATAAAAGAACCCTTAAGACTTCTAACAGAAGCACAGTACAGAGCCATATTTTCAGGAGGAAAAGACGTTACTCTTTTCAGACATTCCCTTCGTATTCCCTCCAAACTTCAGGCGCTGCCACTGGAGCCCCCAGCCAGCCCTGCTTCCACACTGTAAACACTGTAATTTGGGTCTAGAAGCACCTCTAACTACTGGACACCTTTTCAGCAAGCCCATAATATACAACTTAGCACTTCATTTTCAAGAAAATCAATGTAAATAAAGTCACGCAAAACAACCCATCTCAAAACCTCCTTATCCTTGAGGTGGGCGAAGATTTTTCTTACGTACATTCCCCAAAATTATATATACACATACACATGAAAGAAAAGAAAGCCAAAATCAGATTTCTTGAAAATCAAAGCAAAACCCAACCCCCCCATATCTGTTGCTTTAGCAAAGAAAAACAAAGCTTGCATTCCCCTTTTTCCCTTTGATCCCTCCTTCCGAATTTGCAGAGACAGAAACCACATACAATCAGAATAAAAACCCAGCAGGTTACGTTTCAGTCCCTCTCACATCTTTAGAGAAACAAACTAGGTTACATCAGCGTGGACGTAGAATTTGGAGGCTTTGGGGCTGAATATTGAGAAATCAAGGCAGATCATCAAGGCAACACAGATAAATACGGCAAGTAGAATTTCTCTTTTTTTTTTTTTCTTTTTTTTTTTTTTTTTTTTTTTTTTTTGTGGCTGAATGTTATTTTAGCAAAGATTTAATCCTTTAATAGGATTTCTCATACACCCCCCCCTTAAAAATGTCCAGAGTTCGACCCAATTGCACATACCACCACCTCTCACCTGGCACCTACATGGTTACTCTCACAGACATTGCACATTAACTGCTTGCTAGATATTGCACACAAAATGACTTATTATTAACTTGAGTCTCTGTTTCAAAGGAAGCAAAACAATACAGCCAGTGCTCACCACAGACAGATATTTTCACTCTGCTTCTACCTAAATAAGTATAGCTCTATCTCGCCAGCAAAGAACCATAGAGGAATGGATCACTGTTATTATTTATCACAGTTAAAACCCAGGCAAAAGCAGCTACACTTACAGGCATACTTAAAAGACAAGACATGACAAAAGATTTAGGGAGAGATAATTTACCAACGTCATACATATCACAGCGAGGCCATGTTGAAGCTCAACGCGTTTCCCCCCTCAGTAAGAAATCTCTCTCTCTCTTTCTCTCTCTCTCGCCTTTCTCTCTCTCTCTCTCCCGCTCGTGCTCTCTTGTTGAATTGCTAGTGGTAGTAGTAGCCCCCAACAGCTCAGGAGAAAAAATCCATTTAACGAGTGCCCAGGAAGAACATGAGTATGACATTCACAAGCAATAGCACCACAATCACTGCAAAAACGACCACCGTTTGAACATCCAAGGTCATGGTGCAATGCAGAACACTGTAGTGTTCGAGATGTGGGGCTGGCAGATTTGGAGAAGTCAACCTCTGCTCTGTAAGACTGTCCATACATCCACCATGCTAGAATAGAGGAGAAAACTGTTCCTGGTTTTGGGTTGGTTCGTAATGCTTTGTGCTCTGCCTTTAGTTTCTCCCCTATCTGCTGTCTCTAGCTCATTCTGAGCCTGCTAAGTGAAGCATCATCACAACCAGTGAGCACTTTGGATGCAAAATCCTTCCTTTAGGAAAAGAAAGCGAGCGCTGTCTGCAAGCTTCTCTCTCTCTCTCGTCCCCCCTCTCTCTCCCGGTCTCTCTCTTGCTGGCTGGCTTGCTTTTTAATTCGTCAAGCCAGTGCAGATAAGGAGCCCGTGTGAGTGTGACAGCTCTGCAAGCTGCTGCGGCTGCATCTCTCGGAGCGAGGCGGACCCTTGCGCATACTAATCAGCTCCAGTGCCCAGGCAGCGAAGGGATCCTGGCTGTCACTCAAGCGCAGAAGGCAGCGCTGGCTCCATAAATACGGAGGCTCCCGCCCGCCG
>NW_008679223.1:0-1410 GCF_000695815.1 Acanthisitta chloris | reverse complement strand
CAGGCACTCCAACTCAAATCCATTCTAGGTCTGAGTCTGCATAAGGTTGAAATCTGTTCTCTGAGAGGTGTGCTCACCAAGTTCTTATGAAATGGGTGTTGTTCAGAAAGGAAAAAATTTTGCACATTTAGGCATTCAGTTTTTGGTAATAAAGGTACCACATATTTCAAAACATTGCTGGTGTTACAGCCATTTCAAAACTAACAAATAAAATCATAATTATTAACAGTTCTCAGAGAACTCAGGCTGGGAAAAAATCTGTTTCTTCCTGTTTTCAACAAAAGGTTTGGTATTTCTTTTAAAAGGTTAAGGTTCCATCTTTTAAACAAACTTCATCTTTCTGCTTATTTTGAAACTGCCTTTCATTGAGATCTAGCAGTAAAGGAGAATCTGGGCTTGTAAATAACATGTGCACATCTGGTGACACATTATACACAGTTTGCAGTGATACTGTTTGCTAAGGCAATGAAGGCTTTAAACATAATTTTTATTAATTTGTGTTGTTGAATGCTGGCTAACATGGGAAGAAATGAGATCTTTTTTGCTCCTTTCCCCTTCCTTCTTCTCTTGTTAACAGGTATCTAGAGAGATAGGAAAGTGCTTCTTTGCTCAACATTTCACGCAGTTCTGATTCCAGCTAATGACACTTGGCATGTTTGCACTTCACAGCCCTGAGGCTAACAGTCAGAGAAATACAAGTGCTGCTGGAATAACCTGCCCAAAATGTAGTGGAAACAAGAGCTCCAGAAAGCAGCTGGATTAATGTGGGCCCAGGGAATGTATTTGTGTAACACTGTGTGATGCTTTCCTACATTGAATGGGCAAAAAGGCCATGGAACTATAGGAAAAGTCTGCAGCAAGAGCCATGAATGCAAAAGCATGGTCAAGAATAAAATCTAAAGAGGCTGGAAGTGCTGCTGAGACAGGCACATGCAGTCCTGGCAAGACCTATGCAGAAGTTTTCACTTCTATGTTGAATAAGTGTGTGTGTCTGGGAGAGACACTTGGCACTACAGCCTGCTGGAAGTACTTTCAGCCAGGTGCTGCAGGTGGAGAAAGACAAAAATGTCAAGTTTCCAGCACACAATATTTTTCTCTTCATCGATCTTTGTATTTCTGTAATTGTAGACATGATTTTCCTTTTCCCTATACTGCCATGCTTGAGGAGTACAGCTACCCACATTAAACTAACTGCTGCAGGCAAGACACAAAGCAAAGAATGTTCAGCATGTGAGAGCAAAGCCTGGTTACCCACTCAACATCTTACCAACATAGAGCTGGCTGTACAATTCCAGTCGTATGTGTCCTTTCGTGTGGTCTAACTGCAGGCTGGCCTGCTTGACATTCCTCTCAGCATTGACCCGATGCCACTGGTCATCACTGAGCTGGTTGGGAGATCTAACGACGATT
>NW_008679222.1:0-709 GCF_000695815.1 Acanthisitta chloris | reverse complement strand
ACAGCCGAGCAAACAAAGGAGGGGGATGGACCCGGCAGGCACTCGGGGATGAATAGGCTTTACTTTACCATCTCGGGAGGGTACCGAGAAACTGAAAACCCAGCTCCCACTTTTGTTGAAAACTGCAGCCAAGCGAGGACCTCTTAGCCTTAACCTCAATAAATGCCATTAAAATCTCACTGCCCCACAAAGCAGGGCTCAGTGTTTTCACTATCATCAATCTACACTGCCATTTATCTTGCTCTGGAATTAAATGTGAAATTAAATATACCCTCTCCTAACCACCGCAAGAAGAAAAGGGAAAATATTTATTTTATTGAGTAATAAAAATTATATGGAACTCACAGGCCAAGACTAGCTTTATAAAAGCTTCGGTCCTTTTAGAAACAAAACACCCCAGAGATCTGTATCCTTTATTTTTTGCTAGCAGGTAACAAGACAACAGTCACTTTATAGTAAACCAAGCCTAAATAAGTAAATAGTACTTGCAAGGAGCAGGAACAGGAGCAGACTCAACCACAACAAGCAGGACTGACTCCTGCCCTCTCAGAGCAGTTGTTTTACCTGTAAGGAAAAAATAAGGCTTTACAGTGGAACTCTAACCTGAACTTTGTCACACCACATCGGCATGGGTGCACAGATTTTCTCCCTTCCCAATCTGGCATTCCTAAGTGACAACTGCGGACATTTTGACAGCAGCCCATTTTAA
>NW_008679221.1:4432-6291 GCF_000695815.1 Acanthisitta chloris | reverse complement strand
GCCCTCCCCACGTCCAGCGCTGGCACGGAAAAGGTTCCCAAATGTCCTGTCCCCGAGGGAGCCAGCAGCAGCTTCCTCCACCGCCCTTCCCACCGATGTGCTTTCCCAGGGAAGTGCAGGAAAGGCTGGGCAGGCCAGTGGTCCTGCCATGGGGTCACCCACTCCAGCCATGCCCCCAGCACCCCCAGAGCCTCACTGCCAGGGCAGGGTGACGGGACCTGAGCCCAGCACACACCTCTGGCTCCACAGAGAATCCAGCCTGGCACCTGGCTATGCTGTGTGGAAACCCTGTGCTGTCCCAGGCTGATCACCAAGCATCAGCGATGGAGACAGGTTGCCCGCAGGGCCGTATCTCCAGATGTGAGGATTCTCTGATGTCTAATAAATGCTCATCACACCCTACACCCACCCTCACAGCAGGGCACAGGGAAGGTCTCATTGCCTTCTCCAGGAGCATGTACCAACTTTGAGCTTTGTAGCAACTTTCAGCTTTGAGATCTGCAGTTTAACTGGGATGGAAATGCTTCCTTTCCAGTTGCATCATAGCAGGAGCCAGCACAGGCACTCACAGACAGGCACAGAAACATGCCCAGAGCCCCTGGGAAACACGGGGATAAATCCCATCAGCTTCCTGACTGTGGGTAGGGAAGGTAGACCAGCTGCCCCATTACATCTCCTGCTTCAGAGGAAGTTCTCCATGAGAGATGAGCCCTTGGGAAGCTCCTGGGCATCCCCATGGTGGGAACCAGCACCAACACCCTCACCGGGAAAAGCTCCCAATGGTGCACAGATCCTACAAGCCACTAGAGAATCCCCCAGGCAGTGCCTCTGCCCTTCTCTGGCAGCTACTGAAGCTGGATGGTGTTTTCCAAGGAAAAGGGATCAGAAAGGTCCATCAGAAACTTCCCAAGTGGGTCCATCCCCCCCAGCCTGGGGTCACTCACCTGCAGAGTGACCCAGGGAGGGGCTTTGTCGGGGGTGTCGCCCCCAGATGGGGAACAGGGACCCCCCAGTACCCCCAGCATGCCAGGGCAGGGGGCAGAAAGCAAAAACAAAGGAAGAGAAGAGGTTCCCATTGTGCCAGAAGAAAAGGATGAAAACCAATAGGGAAGCAGAAAAAAGGGATGGATGAAAGTCCCCAGTGCCCTTCCTGCAGTCATTTGCACCATGGAATTTCCCTGGACATAACCCACTGGTGGGTCCAACAAGAATGGCTCCTGGCTGAGGGATGTCTGGAGCCTGACACCTCTCCCTTGAGTGCTTTTGGGGCTCCATCCATCCCACCCTGGCCTGGAACAGGCATGGAGAGGGAAAAGCCCAGGCCATGCCATGAAAGCTCTAAAATGAGCAACCTGGAGGCCAGCGGAATTACAGGCAGGAAAGCCACTTCCCAGAAAGCTCTGCACTTTCACTTTAACAATCAGAGCCGAGCAGGGAGAAGTCCAGCCCGGGCTCGAAACTTCCCAAAGCAAGGCTCCAAATCCCCATAAAACATCCCACACGGCCAATTAGCGTGTGAAGAGCAAACCCTGCCACCAAATCTCCCGCTCCTTACCTCATGGAAAGCTGGAAGCAGCTGCCCAGCACTGCGGGGGAAGCTCCAACCCCAGCACTGGTGGGGAAAATTGCTCTTTTTTCTGTCTTTTTGGTGTGATTTCTTTCCATCTGCCTTAAAATAAACCTCTGCCTACGACTGGGACTTCCCGTCCCAGCTGTCAGAGGAGTTCTCGCCTGCTTTTGCACAGAAACAGAAACTCCCAACACCTCTCCCAAGTCAGCAGGATGTGCCTTCACTGCTTGAAAAAGTGAGGAGCTGAAGCAGGTTTCCCATGGGAAAGGTATATCCCACTGCTGCCAAA
>NW_008679221.1:362-4397 GCF_000695815.1 Acanthisitta chloris | reverse complement strand
GACTGACTGCCTGCAGCACCCAGCACTGTGCCTGCAGAAATCAGAGCTGCCACCCTGACAGGACATCACTCAAACACTACCAAGAGCCAAATCCAGACCCTGTGGAGACACCTCTGCCCTCCCAGGAGGCTTTGGAAGAAGCCTGTGCACTGCCCTCCCAGTGCTGAGCACAGCTGGGGCTCACTGCCCACTGAGCTGGGCTCTCAGAGCAGGAGGCACAAGGAGCTCCACACAGCCATGACTATCCCCTGTCCACAGCCATTCCCCATCCGCAGGCATCCCTCATCCGTGGACATCCCCCATCCATGGGCATCCCTTGTCCACAGGCATTCCCTGTTCATGGGTATCCCGTGTCCACAGTCATTCACTGTCCACAGGCATCCCCCATCCATGGGCATCCCCATCCTCACACGGCTTGGCACATGGCACTGATAAGCGTCAATTATCTGCTTCCAGCTCCCAGCACCATCCAGCAAAGTGCAGAGGTTTCAGAGCCACCAGCCCAGACATGGACAGGGCATATGGATAGGAATGAGGAATGCTGTTGGATGTTCTCCCAGACATGGAGGGTTTCCATAATCAACCTGCACACAGCAAATAGGCCTCACAACTTTTGGGAACTGCTCCTTGCTACACAGCCAACCAGGAATTGCTCAAATGTCTCCGCCACCTCCAGCCCTGAAATGTCTGCTCCAAGGGCATCACTCCCCTGGCAGTGGGAGCTGCAGGGGCACCAGAGCCCATTGCTGCCCTGCTCCTGTCCCTGACAGCTGTTGTGTGGAGCAGATGAGCCCAAGGGACATCCAGGGGAAAAGCAATCCTAGGGCAGCACAGAAATTCTGGATGGTGTCAGCATTTGGGGTCAGTATCCAATTACCATCCAGGAGAATCCAGGCAGGAATCCCTCAGGCCACCATGGGGCAGGGACACATTGTGTTTCTGGCTCAGAATCCATGTGGGATGGTGCAGAGCCCCCCAGCAGCACTGTCACAGCCCCCCCTGGGTGCTCCCCTGCCTTATCTGTGCCCAACTCAGCCCTTGGCTCGGCTCCAGGGCTGTGTGTAACAGCCTTATCGGCTGCAGCTCTGGTTTCCTCTCCTCAAACGAGCCCAACAGCAGTCTCACGTCTGCCTCATTCTGCTCTGAAAGCCCAAAGCAGCCCTGAGCCCCCAGAGGAGCAAGCAGAGGTGACGCTGGAGCACCATGTCCAGCCAAAAGCAGCTCCTGCCCTCAGAGGTTGTTGGCACCTGGGACAGGAGCTGTGCCCAGTCTGCATGGAGCACCACCACTTCCCCAAACATCACTCTGAGCAACAATTCAGGTTTGCAGCCCATGCTGTCCTCAGTACAGACGGGAAGGAAGCACTGAAGCAGCCACATCAGCCCCAAACGAATGAGGCTGAGGATCACAGAATCATGGACAGTTTAGGCTGGGAAAGCCCTCTAAGACGATCAAGTCCAGCATAGCCAAGGCCACCACTAACCCACATCCCTTTGTCACACCAACACACCTTCACAGACCCCACAGGGCAAGGCTGAGCAGTGGAGAGCCACACTCAGGGCAGGAGTACCGTGGCAGCTCAGGGGTTACACATCCCACTGCAAGGGCTGCAGCTGCAGAGCAGATGTCTGGGGGGAACAAGGGATGGAAAGAAAGAGGAACAGAAACAAAGGGCCAGGAAGATGAGGACCCTGATCTGTCCTTGCCTTGCCCACCTGCATTTCTGCAGCTGCTCTGACCCCGGAGGAGCAACAGAGAGGTCAGGACCATCCCTTTGTGCTGGGCTGAGACAGCCCCCCATGTCCGAGGGGAAGCGCAGCAGGATCCTGGGGTTCTATCCCTGAAGAGGCAGTAGCAAAGCAAGCTCAGGGCAGAGAGGGTCTCTGGCTCCAGCCCACCCCAGGCACCACCCTGAGATGGTCCATCAGCACTGGCACAGCCTCTGGCTGCCTCTGTCAGGTCTGGCCTTGGGGTGAAGTTCTTGCCTCCTCCTTGGCACTGGTTCATTATTACCTTCCAGGGATCTAGGCTGGTGTTTGCTGAGCCCAGAAAGAGAAATCCTGAAGAGAATCTGAGAGTAGTTTGGGTTGGGAGGGACCTTAGAGGTCATCTAGACTCACTCCCTGCCATGGGCAGGGACACCTTCCACTAGCCCAGGTTGCTCTGAGCCCCATCCAACCTGGCCTTGAACACCTTCAGGGATGGGATAACCATAACGAGCAAGATGAAAACAGCTACCCAGCCACCCCTCCTTTCTAAAACGGCTGCTTTCCTGTTGCCCATCCCAAGGATCTCACAAGTACTTTGTTTGGACTAGCAGATCCATCCCTCATCACCCTCCAATGGTGCCAGAGCTTGAACAGTGCCAGGCACAGCATCCATCACTCACCATAGGTACAGCCAAACTGCATCTCCCCAAGGTGGAGGGGTCATATCACACATTTCTTTACATGGACAACAACACAAGTCCAGTTTTCCAACACCTGGAAGAGTATTAGTCCCAGCATGGACAGCAGGACACCCCCAGAGCCTCTCAATGTCTGGAGTGCTGCATCCTGGTGCTGCTCTCAGCGCAGCACTCACCCCACAGGCAGCACAAGACCAACACCAGCCACCACCAAAGAACAAGGCAAAGGCAAACACCAACAGTTCTGCTAAGAAACTGGAAGCAGCAGCAGCTCTGGCTTTGCTGGGAGCTCTCGGTTCCAATTACAGCACCCACAGTGGATGTGGATTCGCCTCTCCCATCAATGCAACCTGCTGCAACTGCTTTTCCTGCACCCCACACCAAGCAGCAACCCCCAACTCCTTCTGCTAAATCCATCACTACAAAACAGTTACTTGCTCACCACGTGAGGGAATTCCCTCCTACTTTTATGCATTTATTTGGCACAAACACATGTATGTTACCAGAGGAACCCACAGAGCAGCATTGCCTCATGGGTTTGCTGCAGCTTTTTCCATCTTGTGCAGAATCATAAACCCATCCAGCTGACGAATGCTTAGGCTCCAGCAGCTTTGGTGGGAGACCTGCAAGATCCCAGGGACAGGGACTGCAGACTACAGCCAGTGGGCACTGTCTCAGCCCTGGCATGGAAATGTGCCCTTGCAGGAAGAAATAGGCCCTGAATTCTCAGCAGAGGCACAAAGGGTTACTTTGGGACTCTCTTCTTCCCTTTTTAAAGGCTGCAATACAAAAATAAGCCCAAATCATGAATTTCCCAACTCTGTGCAATAACCTGCCTCCTCCCCACCCCCTGTGACTGCAGCCACCTCCCTCCTGCCCACAACCACTGCCCACCAGCTCGGGCTTTGCTTTATTGACCAGTCTCTGCTGTTGGCCTTGGGTTATTGACTAGTCCCTGCTGTTCCTGGGGACCATGAGTCTCCTGCAGGTGCTCCTCACTAAACTCCTGAAATCCCATCCCACACCGGAAGGACTTGTGCAAAATTCAGGATTTCAACCCCCAGGAGTCCTTGGTGCACAGCCAAGCACAAGGTTCCCCCTCAGCCCACTGAGCACCCGGAGGTGCAGGGACAGAACAGCCCCCTGTGCAAGCAGGGACACCTCCAGACACTGCTGCAGAGAGAGACACACGTTGAAATGAAAACCCCAAAGTCCGAGTTCCCAAAAGCAGCCACGGAACACTTCTCAGGTGGACACAGGTCTGAGTGTGCCAGGGCAGGACTGTCACCTGCCCACGGATCCTTCCCATTGGGATCCCTTCTGCTGTGCCCAGTGCCACCAGCACTGCTCAGACATCCCCCCCCCCGCAGCTCTGGGGGGCATTTCCCTCCCACCCTGCAGCCCCAAGGCCAATGCCTTTCCTGTCCTTCCTCTCCTCCTGCTTAAAACTGCTTTTAAGTCCACGAATTGATGTCAGCAGGTGATGTCACATCCTGTGGCACAGCTGGCACTGGCACCAGTGCCTTCCCAGCCGTGCCAGCTGCCATCCCACCACCCTCACTGCCTGGCAGGAGGCAGGGACTGGGCTCAGGGAAAGGCATCTTGGCTCAGGCTCAGGAAACAACCAG
>NW_008679221.1:0-325 GCF_000695815.1 Acanthisitta chloris | reverse complement strand
ACCACGTTCTCCCTGGCTTGGCTGCCTCTGCCAGAAACAAACCCAAATGTTACCGAGGCTGCAGGTCTTCTCCACACAGTGCCCTTTCAGCAGGGGCAGAGGGGTGAAAGAAAGGCACACACGGGCACTGGGACCAGCATGCCACTGCCACCTTCCCCTTGTTCTTGCCCCACACAGCTGCACCCCCAGTGCCAGTGCTGTCCCACAGAGCTCCCTGCACACCCTGGGCACACACTCCCACGGGGCAGTAGATACAGGGAAAAAAAAAAGGTAAAGGGAAATCTGTTTTTCAAGAGAAGATAAACCCCACCAATTTAACAAGAGC
>NW_008679220.1:14189-18086 GCF_000695815.1 Acanthisitta chloris | reverse complement strand
TGGGATCCAGGTGAAACAAGCCACGCTGAGCCCTGCTACCCCCACCAGCCACGTCCCCCTTGCCAAGATAAAGGCAGGAGCAATCTCCGTACTTGTAATGCAAATGAGATGCAGCCCGCAGGCGCTCAGCAAATTGCCTATGCATTGGGGATGCCCCTGCTCTTTAGCTTTGTTTCCACATGTGCTGAAAGTTGATGAGTGCTGGTTGTGTTTTTCTTCCCACCTCTAAAGGACAGAGCACAGATATAGGAAGTAGGAAAACCGATGTTCCAGCAGTACTTACAGACCAGATCGGTACTGCCAGCATTTCTAGTTGCATCAAGTACAACTACCAGTGCCATTTCACTAGTACTTCTAAAATTGATGTTGGATAATTCCAACTCAGAGGAGAGTATCTCTGAGAAAAAGGAGAATATACTGCATTTATGGAGTCGTCATCTCTGCATTCACATTTTAAGCAAAACTATTCACCCCTTACCCGTTTGAGGGAAAGTATTTCTGTATATAATGTCTGTGTTTATAAACCAGAGGCATTTTACATGATGCACAAACATTACATGATGGCAAATGAAAGAAGGTTCCATTGCCTTAGTATGAACTCACCACACATGTGTTTAAAACAGATATTAAAAACATGATTCATCGTAATAAAGACATCCCAAACAACTATTTAAAGTGATTCAAAATACAATATTTGGGGGTGGGGAGGTGATGATACAGTGCACCTACTTCTCCCCGCCTCCCCCCCCAAGAGAATACAAACGCCAATAACAATAATAAATAAATAATGATAATGTCACATATTTATACTTTATGCAGAAGTACAGCAGGATTCTTGAGAAGATTAGGTCTCGCTTTCAGTTTCACTCGCCACTGAACTAGTCAGCTTTGCATTAAAGAGGTGTGGAGTGTTACTCAGGAGTTACAGAAAGTACATCGGCATGTTAAAGAAAGACAGAAAAAAGACAGTATAACTTATACAAGGAAATGATGAATAAAGCAAAAGATACAAGTCTAACACACTGGTCAACAAATCTTTTCCTCCCCAAATGCACGACAGACATAGGAATAGGAGCTCCGAATACTTACTAAACTTATGCAGAGAAATAAATGGGTATCTGTTGCGTGACTTACAAAGCCAGAGGAAAAAGAAGTAGCAAATTTTTCATAGAAGCCTTGGATCACATAGGTTGCGCATTTGCCTCATTCACATCATCCTCCTTTCACTGCACTTCAATGTGAAGAAGGCAGTCTTAGCAATAATCATCTTAGAAATCCAAAACATTGCAGAGACCACACTGCAGCAACAGATGAATCTGCTTCACATGCATTGCCATACCTCCTCAACGTATGAAACAAATTCCATCTCCAGTCAACCCATAAGAGACATGTTGCCTGACTGTACCTTGATGGTATTGTTTATGAAGAAGATGATTTACACACTTGTAATGATTTAAGCAGCTACTTTGCATACATTACAGAGAGAACCTGAAACATGTGACCTGCTTCACAGGGCAGGATTATACCTCTGTTCTTGTTGTGTCATGTGCAACCACATTATTTAGTAGTTAAAGCCCAAGCGAGCACGCTGGTATTCCATTGCCCTTGCCATGCATGCAGTGCGAGAGTTTCAGCATGCCTCTGAAACCAAAGGTTAGCCTCCCAGCTTCTAAAGATAGACAGTTAAATAAATGATATAATTGTCAAAAGGGGCTCAGTCAAACCTACCACATGGCTCTGCCCACTCAGGATTATGACGTTTGCTGGCAGACTTTTTAGGACAGGAAATCTTTCATGCTGTTAATAAATTTGTAACAATGATCATATTCTTAGGGGCCACTCCAATACAAACTTTCATTAGCGCTCACACTGCCTCTCACAAAGCACTGAGAATGTATGTGTGATCATCATCAGCTAGGAGTAAACAGTAAGAACTTTAAAGCCTTTTTTCTGATGTTGTTTTTAAAAAAAGACAAAAGCTTTTCAGAAAAATGGAAACTAACGTCCTAAGAACGACTAGGCTCAGCCTGTCAGCCCCTTCATAATTTTTGAGTTGTTTTTATTGATCCATACACTTCTTATGCACAACTTCATTAAGTGCTTTGATAATTACAAGATAATTAAATACAAGACGGAGCATGTATCATGCTGGGGAACCATTTAGCGAGTGAACTGTTGTGCTGAAAAGTGGAATTCTTTCTGTCACTCATGGCGCAGTGATACATCGGTAACAGACGCCACAAGAACTATTTTGGGGATGATCCAGTGGCTTACCAGAGCCACGGACAGTGGCAGCAAAGCGTACGATTCAGAATTCAAGGGAGGTCCCACCACACAGGCCTTCACGCTTTGCAAACGCATAAAAAAAGTGCACATTCACATGTGGGTTTACCTCAGCTTCAGAGCAAGTACGACATTTGCCATATAATATGATATAAAAAAAAGTCAGTGCCTAAAAGAATTGATTTAAGAGAGGAAAACTGGTGGGCTGAATGGGAGGTATCTTAACAGCACCAGGAGTGAAGGCACCAAAGCTCTTGCCACTGGCTCATTCTAACACTGCAGTTATTTAGATTCCCTGTGCCTTGGCTCACCCATCAGTACAATGGGTATAATACTTCATCCTGTCCCTAAGAGGCAATTACGGCTTGTAAAATACTCTGGGAACCTTGATTAAAATGCGCTGCAGCTTTGCGATAAGTATTCCCTCTGAAAGGGCGTGCGAGCTGGGTTTTGACAGGGGGAAGTAGTACCTGATGGCTGAAAAAAAATTAATCATTGTCAATGAAATCTATGAGCCTGGCCTATGCACATCTGTAGGCGGATCCCTCCTGGATTTTTTTTTCCTTTTTTTTCCAGTTATTATGTGTATATTGCAGAGAGGAGCAGTGAGAACGGATAATTAAAAAGCTTTTGAAAAGCTGTGGTATTTTCACCAGAGGATCACAGTGGGCCGTCTTCAAGAACTCTGATGAAAACTATATGTAATTAAAAAACATAATTATTTGTAATACTCCTCAAACCCTGTTTTCATTAAGGAGGGGAGGGGAAAAAAAGACATCACTTTAAATATGAATGCTTTATGAATAAAGAAAAATTTTTTAAATTGATGAGCATTCATTTTCCCATACAGTCGCATAAAGTCTGAGTAGTTCATGTAAAACATAATTATCAGCATTTTAAACCACATTTTTCCCCTTGAAAAATAAATAAATAAGCACGCCAAAATCTTTTTTGTTCATTAAGAGCGAGATCCAGCAGAAAACATCTGCAGACTTCTAGACCAAGCAAGCCCTGGAAGGCCATGGATACTGGCTGCACCTCGTGCCAACCTCAAAAATTTGGCTGGTTCAGAAAGATTTAAACAAAACAAAAAAAGCCCTGCAGCTTTACATGTCTGGGAATTGTGGAACTGCGTTAGGTTTATGAATAAAGAATAGGGGTGAGAAAAAAAACAATTCCTTTTAAAAAGGTGATCCCTCTCTCCCTCCTGTCCTCTGCCATTCTGGGTGCTAGACAGGGGCTCCTCTTCCTCCCCAGGGACACCGTGGATCTGGCATCAGCAGCTGCAGCCTGAAACATGGAATCTACCTTCATGCCCTGCTGTGGGGAGGGGGCCCAAGTCCAGCACTCACCCCCACATTGCACATCCAACAGGCGTGCAAGCATCCAGCTCCCAGCCATGCTCCCAGATGCATGGTAGCTGCCACTGGCAAACTCAAAGGAGCAAAGGACACAGCAGGGCCACTGTAGAGAGGCAGGCACTGCTCAGGGTGAAGAGTCACTCCTGCGAAGGTGGCCAGGAGACTTGGTGGTCTCCCCTGAGCCAGCAGCTTCTCCAGCTTCATGGAAGGATCAGACCCTGTGAACAGACCAGGATTTCTACCATGGGTTTGA
>NW_008679220.1:0-14159 GCF_000695815.1 Acanthisitta chloris | reverse complement strand
AGTCTCAGCTACCACAGGGACCAACACCACTTATTTAGAGTTCAGGCTACCTTGAAAATGTGTATGGAAACACCAGCGGGGAACTGATAGCATTGGCAGGGCTGCTTGCTAAAATAAAGGAAAAGTTTGGGATGAGGGCTCTGCTACTGCAGTGGATGAAACTTAAAAAAATGGCTGCTAGTGTAGTTGTTACATTTAGAATTTTGATAGTCATAATAGCTTTTTCTAAGTAGCTCTTCACTACAACCCTCTTTGGGAAAGCCAAGAAGCCTCCCACAGATTGAAGTCACACCTTGTCTTCTGCCCCACTCAGAGGACCAGCATACATTTCAGACTGACACCCAGCTTATCTTGTGCGGCTAGCCCTGTGTAGGGGAAAATGACCAGGCAGGTATGAAAAGACTGAGTAACAGTACGTCCATGTGTTCTGCATAAAGCCATCCCAAAATTTTGGTTTTGCAGTGTTCATTTTATAGACACCTCCTCGAGAGGAACAGCAGCTGCAGTATGCTGCCTTGGTTAGCAAGATGTGATACACACAGAGATATATACTGGATATATATAAGGAGAGCACAGAGGGACTCTGTGTGATGACCATATTAACTGCAGACACTCTGCAGGTGTGTATTTACAATACTATTTATAAAGTGGACTACATTAATATACAGTGTGCATGATTCACTGTCATTAGTCCAGCCTTCCAATAATGTAGACCCTAAGATAAATAATATCGCTAGAGCCTCTCCCATACAATACACAGACATGTTAGTTTAGTTATATATACAAAAAATCCAACTGCAATTAGAGATTCTTTTTAAATTATAAAAGGTTCTTGAAGTGAAACCTTTGTTTATGAGTTGAAATGAGCCAGCTGACATTTAAAAAGCAAACTGAGAAGCCAAGAGACTTGTATTTAAAATGCAGAATAAAATGGATATCTTAAATAAATAGCATCAATCTGAACACGCACTAAAATAAATCATGTATTTTAACAACGCTAGATACAAATAATCATCATATTTATCATTACAGCTTTATATACCTGTTGGATTACTGCTTTCAAAGCTTTAAGAAATGCACCAGTGTCTTTGAATTAAAATGCACTTTCTTTATGCTAAATCTGTGAAGGTGCTCTTGTGGGAAACACTACATTCTACATTAATTTTTTTATTAAAAAGAGAAAAAGCTTAAACAGCCTCAGAAAAAATAACCAAGTGGCAAAAATCCCAAGTCTGTCCATTCAGCCTTTGATTCTGTCTTTGCCTTAATAAAATTCTATGAAAATGTTGCCAGAAATTAAGTTAATCACTGCAACAACTTTTTCATCTTTCTTTAAAACCAAGGAGTTTAACTGGCCTACATTTCTATATACCCTAATGCACAGTTCGTTATAAAGATGAGATCCTTGTCATGTTTTTGCTGGTGTCTAATGTTTAAGGAGGAAAAAAAAATTTAAAAACAGAAGATTCCCTTTAAACTCTAAATTCTGGCACCTCAGTAAGACACCAAGATAATGTCTCGCAAATCAAAACAGTAGCAGTAGTACCATCTGTAAACTCAGAATTAAGTAGCCAGAGTTTTCTATACAATTTTTAAAAATGCTTTAAAATGCCTCTGTTTGCTCTATAGCATGGGCAGTGAAGGCGACAAATAACTGGATCAGTAACTAAATTCACCATATACTAGAAGAATGACTCCTGAGAGAGCTCAGGAAAATAAAGGCAGAAGAACTTGCTGCTGGTAGTTAATGGGAAAACCCGACTCTAAAGTCAGAAAGAGTAAAATATCTCCCTTTCTTTAAAAGGGGAGAGGAGAAGCTTTAAAAGGTACACAATTAGTTAGCTTTGCAGTGATTAATTCAACAACTGCAAAGCCAAAAACAACTTTAGGCACTTAACCATGAAACTGTCAGTTCTCTATGCTTGACGATAAAGCATCCAAAAAGTAAACATTAACTTCTGTGTTTTTTCTATGTGCATATTCCATCATGAGAAGATGATAACCAAAAAATTACCAGGCAAGCTCAGCAGAGGCTTTTTATACCTTATTCCCCCTAACACAGAGGTAAGATGTGCCCAGATTCCATTCCCTTTCCTTACCACCAGCTCTAATAAGACAGTTCATGCTGTCCTTAAAACCTGACAGAAAGGACTGAAAACCAGATTGAAGGTATTTTCCTCAAGGAAGCAAAGCGTTCATCACAGTAAGGGAGCTTTAAGGATGAGAGGACCCCTATGCTAACCATATCCTCTCCATATCAAGGCAAAAGCAGGCAGCAGCTCTTGCTCAGACCAGCTCTCCCAAGGAAGCAAATGGAAGCTCTGCCCGAGTAAGGAATGCAAAAGTGTATAATTTATCATCTCTTTTAAATAAACTCCAAAATTGAATAACTATTGAACAAATTGAAAAAGAGCAGGAAGCTGAAGAACAAATTAAAAGAACAAATCAGCATACCTCTCTGACCTGCAAATATTTAATTCAAGCACATTCTTCTTCCAAACAAGATGCCTATAAGTGTTTTGATGGCTGCTCATAATCAAATGTGTCACTCACAAAATTACAGCGTTCGAGGAGGGCACTGGGCAATCGAAAATGGCTTTTGCTAAATGTATGTCACAAGCACATCTTTTAGTTACCTCAGAATTGCACACAACTTCACTTCATTCCTTCGCACCGGCTGCGTGCGGGTTACTTCACAGAAATATAACTGCAGTAATCTGCTTGACAGTAAACAGTAATCAGTAAACACTATTTACTGAGCAGATACGTGCCCCTTCTATTCCCTCAGTTTACCTATCCCTTCATCTCTGCCTTCTGCTCTCAATCCCCTCGCTCTCAGAAATTTTAGAGAGGGGAATAAATAAATACAGGTAGTGAAACAGTGAAATCCCCATAGCTGGCAAGCTTTTCCTCTCTGAATGGACAAATTCTTAACTCCATGCAGCTCCAGACACTGAAGGATTAGATCCTAACCAGGGAAAACACAGGAAAATGGTAATAAATATTGCATGGTAATCCATGAGAACTTTAGTCCCAATGTGATTTTTCTATAGTGTTCTACCAAAAAAATGGCATTACAACATCCATAATGTCAGCTCATATATCAGAGCACTCTCTCTGCTCTCCTTGCCCTTCCTTCTTTCATGTAGTGCACTTTCCAAGAAAATGTACTTTTTCTGCAAAAACAAAGTCAATGCAGTCCCGTTCTGGACTGAAGGCAGCACAGTAAGTCAGTGAAAACTACCACAGACCATCGCGCTGCACGAAGATACATCTGAGTGCAGGGTTTATGGCAGCACTGCTTTGGTAGGGTCTTGTCTGAAATTCCTCCTGACAAAACAAAGGAAGTCACAGTTTGCTGGAGAAAAAAAATAAATAAATTGTATTCATATGCAGTAATAGCACTTCATGACATAGCTGATTTTACAATATCCTAGTTCTCTTTCTATTCAGGCATGTGTCTTTTGGGCAATACATTCTGAAGACCCAAGAAGGTAAAACTTGCTTAACCATGCGTTTCCCTTCACCCAATAAAATAAATTCCACAGCTGCTGCTCCTTTCTCCTGTGACTATTTTTTAAGCTTCTTCCCATTGACAACTAGCCAGTGACACACACCACTATTGATATGAAAATCTTTAAAAATGCCAGCTTTTCAGATTCTTCATTTTGTCCTATTCAGGTAAACTGTTTTCCGTCAGAAAGTTCAGCAGAGCTGCCAGGTCATCTTTGTTAGTAAAGATTTCCACATACACAAATAAAAACTGAGAAATGACCGAAGAAAAAACCCTAGACAAGCCCATTTTAAATGTTCCTTAGATAATGCAGTACCACAACAAATCTCTGAGGAAAGTTAAGCTGAGACTGCCATGAACACCAAATAAATTTGTACCACTGGGATATTTAAGCTCCAATAAATCTTACTTTCCAATGGTTTTAAAACTTCAGAAAACAGTTTTGCAGCTCTAGACTCTGTCTGCCTACAAGCTATCGACTCAGACCTGCCATCTGTGAGAATATTTTCAGAATATACCCGTTTGCTGAACTACCAAATTATAAAAACCTTCATTAAAAAAACCAAACCACAAACACACATATATACATGCATAAAAACCAACCGAACAACTTTCTTTTTCTCTTTGCATGAAAATACTCAAGAAAGTTGGTTAAAAATGTCCATATTTCCAATTCAAATTCTTAATAATTTTTTTAACGATCTCATGTCAACAATACGAAGCCAACAATTAATTGTAAAGAAATAAAATGTAAAGCAGTAAGATTCATCACAGTTCAGACATGATATGCTGAGCAACAGCAGAAGAACCAAGGGTTAATATCAACCTAATAAATCACACCATTGTGCGATTTATCTGCTATTGTTAAATATATTAACAACTGCTGAAAAAAAAATCAGTTTGCATAGAAAAGCATTTTATTTACTATGCTGCAACTTTCTGCAGCTTTGTTATATCAAAAGCACATTTGCTTGACAAAAATACCCTGATGCCCATGGCATGGCATGCAACCTGATGAGGGCATTAGAGCCTGTTTCCATGGATATACCTGTGATACTGGAGCTCCACTGCTATTTCTATAGGCCTTTCAGAGAGAAGTTGGTGAGGACAGGATGAAAGCATGGCCGTGAAACCAGTGAGTAGCAGCAGGGCTCAGGAGCAGGTGCATAAGCCTACTTCTAATTTTCATTCCCCTTTGGGAAGTCAACTGCCTTCAAACCACAATAATCGCTTTTAAAGAGACCAAACTGCGGGCCTGCTGAAGAGCCACCTCACACAGTGAAATACTCCTTGACCTTCCTGAGTGGGGCAGCAGAAAAGCAAGGTGGAGCCTTACAAAATGTTGTTACTGTGTCCTTAGTCCAGGGAAACTGCTACAGAGTATGAAACACCAGTAAGTGTAACATAAAGCCCCAAAAATCACAGTCCCTTCTCGGTAAACTGCAACAGATTTACGAAGTCTCACAATGAGGATCAGGTCTTCCTCTAGATGAAGTACAGGGGGAGATCAGGGCCATAATCAGAGGGGCTTTAACCAATCTCTGATCATATCTAAGTTTCTGACAGGTTGCCGGGCAAAGCACATTAGATTAATTTCCACAAAAATCATTTGCTGAAAATCAAAACATTCTAAACATTAAAATATAAAAAAAACAAGTTATGCTAAACTTTGGTTTCCTGCTAGCAAACTTTCTGTCATAAACAACTGAAAGGCATTGATGCAAAATGGATTCCTGCCTAGATTTGTAAATTTTTCCAGGAGCTGTAACATCCTGCATCTGATGACATCATGAAACTAGCAAGTAAAAGTTGGTTTTCAATTTGTTCTACTTTTTCCTCATTAGTGTCTGTGTCAGAAATAGAATAAGAACCCTCATTAAGTCACATTAAATTCTTTAAACTCATTAAGGGCTCAGAGAAAGAACAATACAAACACTGGTGTTTTTGTAAAAAAATTATGCAACACAGATGGACTTCCACTTCCATGTATTTTTAGAATGGATGTATGGGTGTATAGCAGCCAAAGAGAGAGCGAAATGTGTAAGGGAGAAATGGACAGAGTAACAGAGACAACTAGGCAGAGGACACCTAACATACGACAGAATGGTACCTAGATAAAAGTGGACTATGCATGATCACTTCTGACCTGATAGTGATGAAGTGCACTATCCTGAACTGCAGCAGACATGGAGTCAGTGCCATACCCCACATCTCTTTTCAACTAACAATTCTTCAGGAATTTTTCCAGGGAGAAGACAACCTTGAGGGCCACACAGCCAGCAGCAATCAAGTGGTAATCAACCTTTTTGTCCATGGACTACTTTGATTGTGGCTGATGTAGCCTAACATACTGTCCGATATCTACCAGTCATGCATATGGACTTACACATAAGATACAGGTGTGTGCAGAGTTTCAGCAGTCTTAGAGAGTATCTCTGGGTGTGCAAAGGGTGGGTATTTGTTAGAAGATTTATTGTAGCTGAATGACTCAGATATATGTTGTTGATAACTTCTGATCTTACCCCCCATGAGACTGGAAATATGAGCTCAATGCCACAAAATTATTTACATTTCTACAGTATGCTCAAACAACTATTACAGAATTAATTTAATACATTACATTATTATTTTTTTCCTGATAGACATAACATGCAAATAGGAGTTCAGTTCTAAAGAAAACTTCAGATCTGAACAATGCAGAAGGAGACTAATTGGATGGCATAAATTTCAGATGTCTGTAGCAGGCCACAGAAAGAAAACAGTATATACAGTAGACAGGAGACCTCAGTTACTGTTTCTTTCCTTCCTATCACTGTTGCAGCTGAAATGAGAGGTGAGATTTTTACTGACAGTCCCCCACATTTCAACATCCAGAGCTGGGTGCCTGGGCGGTGCGGGCAGGCAGCCTCTGCTCAGGAGCTCTCCTCTCCCATTTCTCTAGAAGAGGCAGATACTGTTTACCTGCAAGGCACATGGTAAGGCTAATCTATTTTCACAAGCTTTTGCCTCAGGTATTTGGGGCAAGGTTTACTTTGTTAATCGTGTGTGTGCGTGCGTGTCCATATCCATTCGTGCAGGAGGAGAAGGCTCGGCAACGATCGACATGTATTGCATTTTTGGTTTATACTCTCTAACTGCAGCTGGACAACATCTGATGAGTGTATCTAATACACCTGAAAATGAGAACACTAAATAGAAAAGCAAACTACGTTCAGGTTATGAAACTCAAATTGGAGGTATCTTTCATTAACTGAATTCATGAGGCAACATTTCATCTGCATAGTAAGTTTTGGATGATGTTCCACATAACTCACAGCATTTGCTTGAAGAGTGGTGTGTGAGAAAGTTAAGAAGACATATACTTTGGAAACACTGAAAACCTTCTACCCCCAAAGAATATTGCTTTATCCTAACTCATTTAACTTCCATTAAATAGTAAAACACATCTGAACATAGGAATTCTAGGCAGTGCTTAACTTCATCATCTACTCCAAAATTTTTAGATAAATTGGGATTTTGTTTTTTAAAATAATCCCCATAAAGTCACTGGGATATCCAAAAGCAGTCAGCAAGGTATTTGGCTAGGCAGATTAAGCTTGGTTTTATTTTTTTTATTTAATTAACTACTAGAGAAAATTACCCCCTGCTTTTTTTTTGTGAACCACCAAGCTGTATGTTTAATTTTTTTAAGTTTTAGTATGTACTTCAGACTTGCAGACTTCGCAAAGTAGGTCAGGAATACCCAAAGGATACACATTTGAAGGCTACAGATAGCAGAACACGCCATTTACGGCTTTGTATATACACATACATACACATTCTATATAATATAGGTAGATAGATTCAATGATTTAAACACATTACATCTATACTGTGTGTTTCAAGAACATTCAGATATTTACACTGTTAGATCACCACTCATTTTAGACCTACACTAGTGCCAGCTGCCAAAAAAAGGTACACAAATCAAAATATGTTACCTTTGTTCAAACAATACTGCTGTTCATTATATAATAGAAACTGTCATGCTTAATCTTCCAGGAACCAAGAACTGGTACATTCTTGGATCAGAGGTGGCTTGAAATGGTTTGAGGCAAAACTGAAGTACACTGAGTAAATCATGCTGAGAAACATAAGCACATTGATGATTTTTAACATCATCTCTTACAGACGTTTTTTCCCAGATCTATTAGTAAACTAAAAATGCTGGCATATTTTCAAAATACCAAGATGAACGCCTCAGTGATTTTTCTGTAACATTTTTACAATATCAAATTATATATTTCCTAGTCAGACTCACTAAATGTAATGGGGGATCAGAAAAGAATGCTTGAGAACAGACGCCATGATAAAGTAAAATGGACCTATAAAAATTACATGTGGACTTGGAGAACACACTAAAGCAAAATTTTTCCTTGGGCATTCTCAGTATTATCCGAGTACTTCAATGCCTACTGTGGGCACTAAGCTACAGGCTGAAATTTTCATTTTCTATTAGAGATGAAAAAATTGCCAAAAGCAGCATTCAAGGACATGTTTACGGCATGATATAGAGAAATACAGAAAGAAAACGGCAGAAATGCCTTAAATTCTTCAGAGCTGGCCCTTTTTTAACTCATATTTTAACCTGGGAAAATGCTAAATTAAAAATAAATACACTTCTCTCGCTGAGGAAAATCTCTTTTACAGCATTATGACTCTTCAGACTTTTAAGACTACAAAGGAAGTATTTTATAATTTCACCTTTAACAATACAGATTATACAGCATTCATCAGGCAGACACAATCTTACTTACAGACAGACACAGACACACACAACTCTGCAGAGGCCAATCCTTCAGCTTTTACTGAATCCAAAGTCCCCCTGACGTCAGTGACTGTTTTTCAAGAATGAGAATTGCAGGATCAGGCCCCAAAAGTGCTTATGAAGATGAGATGTTACTTCAACAGATTGAATGTTAGATTAAATATAAAGATTGAGGCAAGACAAGTCTGGGGTTTAAACCCTAGGGAGGATTGACATTTAAAGTGTTGCCACTGAATTATAGCTCTCTCCACACTGGGTGGGGTAACCTCCTACTGGGTGGAGTGTCTCCCCTAAAGGAAGGGAAAACTGGCACAAGCCAACTCAGTCTTTGAACGATTTCCCTATTTGCCAACTTATGAAGTCGTCCTGACGTCAACTTCGTCAAGAAAGTCTATTGCCCAACTCTGTCTTTTACTGTAGAAAGTTTGCTTGTGTTCAAAACCCCAGCAGACGTAGAAGAGAAATTAAGGAAATGGGCCAGAAAACCCTGAGCAAAAATAAAGAAAATAGGAAAGAAAAGAGTGTAGATTGGATTTTCTTAAGTAACGTTAATCCTTTAAGAAAAACCTTTTGTTGGGTTTTCTTGTTTCTAATATCAACTTAATACAAATAGATACAGATCGCCCGAAACTATTACTAAACATATTTAAAATCTGATTTATCTTTAAGACACAGGGTGGAGAGCACACAGAAAGTGGCCGCTCTGAAAGATAGGATCTCTCATGTCTTCAGCAATGGGCAGTGGATATATTCCCCATCAGCATCACTAACAGGTGTAAAACACTCTCATACTAGGAAAATAACAGCCACCAAATAACATTGAACTGCCACCAAAGGTATGTTTAACATATTCCTTTCTGAATCAAAATAGTTTCTCCAAAAGAAGGAGTCGGGTGCTGGGCAAGAGAGAAGGAATTCTGGGGGGAATCAAATAAAAACAAGCAAAAAAAAAAAATTTAAAAAAAAGAAGATAAAGCGTCCCAAAATTCCCATGGGGAAAAAAAAATAAAAACCAGAAAACAGTTTAAGTTACCGTAACCTGAAATGCACCAGCCATCACAAAGAGCAATTGGAGAAATCCAGCAGAGCTCAGCAGGAGAGATTTTTAATAACAGATTGAAAAACAAGAATAAAAATAACTGCATCAACAGGGCCTTTCTTCCTCAGGCCACAAGCCCGTTTTTACTTGAAATTTAAAAAAATTGCAGTTTGGCCACTAAAACCAATCCAGAACATTATTAAAAGTTAAAAGCTACCAATTACTTCTGTCTGTTCTTTTAAAGCAAAGTTTGGCATTACGTCAGTTGGTTTAAAGAAAACAAGAAAGAGAGAGAAAAAGAAGGAGAGAAAGTTTCCTGCTTGTATAAATTAAACCACCAGGGAAGGTGTCTAGCCACTTGTAAAGCATTTATTACAGGTTTTTAAAGGGCTAGTAACATTTTAAAAATTAAATATTTTAAAATAAATTTGAGGGAAAAGAGAAAAGATGATCTGAGCCTGGAAAGAAAGCAGACTTACGAGAAATTAGACATACGTCAACCGAAGCTAAGAAAGTAAAATTTACTATTAGGACTAAACTTTGCACTACAAAATAAGTCAATTTTCAAGGCAGAAATAATCTCACTGTAGCTGCTGTAGCTGCTATACTCACACACATCCCCTACGAGCACGGAAAAGTTGCACCAAACTCTACAGGATGGAACCAACTGGACTCTGTAGGAACGTCCTACGGAAGCGCCACTCGTGGCAGCTATGCAATTTAATGAAGAATTTTCCCTCTATAGCTTTACTAAATACACATACAGAGATCTGCAGCAGGACTCAGATTCCTCAGTTAATGCGGCAGGACCATAATAAAAATCACTGATAGAAGGATTAGCCAGTTCTATTAAATTTTCAATGTATTTTCCACTGGTGGTGTTACTATTAAATTTTAAAGAACCCCTTTAAAGAATCTGATAGCACAGAACATGAATAAAACATAATGGCTATTAAACAAAGTTTCTTACACAAAGCTGCGCCAGTTCACCTAAATCACAGTCTTCTAAACCCCGTGATGCCAAATCAGAGACTCCTCTGACGCCGGACGACACACCAAGTAGAATGGTGTTCACTTGTGCAACACTTTTGGCGTGTGACAAAATGTCCACTGGGGACTTAAATCGAGACCAGAGTAACTATCCTCCCATTGCTCCATGTTTCATGTGAGCTTCGGTCTGCATGACAAGAAGTCAGAGTAATATGCCAACGCTTCTCTCCCCCTACGTGCTCCTCTGCCCCAGCAGCGTTTCTGATGTTCTGGGCACGTATACAACTGGCGAAGGAGCTGCGCTCTGGAAGGCCCTTTATTGATTAGGTGCAAAACAACATCAAGAAGCGAATAACAAGCATAATCTGAAAAATGTAGTTGCATGTCTTGCCCTTGTAAACATTTACTATTTAATGGTGTAATTGTACTTTAATCCTTCACATCATTTGATATAACTCATTATATGTTTTTCTTTTAATTAGGAAACAGCGAAGGAGCTGCGCTCTGGAAGGCCCTTTATTGATTAGGTGCAAAACAACATCAAGAAGCGAATAACAAGCATAATCTGAAAAATGTAGTTGCATGTCTTGCCCTTGTAAACATTTACTATTTAATGGTGTAATTGTACTTTAATCCTTCACATCATTTGATATAACTCATTATATGTTTTTCTTTTAATTAGGAAACACACAATCAAAAAAAAAAAAAAAAAAAAAAAAAAAAAAACCCTTTTCCATACAAAAAAAAAAAAAGAAAAAAAAAGCAAAGCCCAGAAAGTTTGCATGTACGATAAAAACTGAAGCAAAAATAGGTTTAAAATCATCAAATATTCTTTCTTTGGATGCAGGCTTATCTTTTTTAAGTCAGAAGAGAACTTCATTGGCACAGGGTAGGAAAAGAACTACATAATTCATGACAGTACCAAGAAAAAAGTTCTTCTTCTCCAGAAGGACTGGAAAGGGCACTTTTATTTATCTTCTGGACAGACAAAAATAATAGAACCTAGACCAGATATGCTGTAATTAATGTATCCAAAGGTCAACAGGCAATGGTATTTATACAATAGATGGGTGCAAACTATGCTGGTTATAGTATTAATCACCAGTATTTGAAAACAGCATTGTTTTCTTACTAAGTAAGAACTTGAGAAAGTTTCAGAAACAGAAAAGAAACTTTTTCTTTTGTTTCTCATACCTGACTGCTATTCTTTTTAACCAATTGTTTTTTAACTCATGAGGTGTAATATCTGGGACAAATATGCCCAAGTTTACAGTCGCCCAGGACTGCCAAAAACAGACCCAGACTACCTCACTAGCTGTGTTGAGGAAACTAAATTAAGCAAGGGCAAACAGCAACTGGAAAGTTGTCAGTTTACTGAATGAATGGCTTCATTTTACACACCAGTTAGAATACCTTAATCAGAATATATTTCTATTCAAGGCCAAAACTTTTACTACCAGGTGGCAGTTTGTTTTAACTGAAACCGTATTAAAAATGTAATTTATTTCCACTTCACTTTCACCTAACAAAAAGGGTTGTCAGATTCCCAGCCTATCATGTTCAAAAATATTTAACCATAAACTTTCTCACAATGTTATATTTGGTGTTGCCCACAAACCTTTATTAAAGCGATACTGCTAGTGTGGCTGCAGTTAAGATCTGAGACTGTTTCTGTTAAGATTATTACATTAAAATATTGTCGAGAGTTTGTAAGACACATAAATATTCATACACATACGCCCCCCCAATCTTAGAAGGAAAGTTCCACATAAAAAGAAACATTTAAATACATACCAAAAGTTGCCTGTTTGCAATTAAAATGTTGGGTTTCTCCTAAATGTCTTTGCTAATTTTTTAACTCTTTCACACTGTAATGTAAAATAGTTTTATTTCAAAGCAACTGCCTGATAAAGTGCTAAAAGAGGTAATTCGCATGAACAGAAAGCAATTAGTCATTGTTTGCACAATGCTTTGAAAATATAAAACCCGATGTGTCAACTAGCATTAAAATATAATATGACTGGAATACACAGAT
Organism: Acanthisitta chloris; assembly: GCF_000695815.1. NCBI lineage: Eukaryota > Metazoa > Chordata > Aves > Passeriformes > Acanthisittidae > Acanthisitta > Acanthisitta chloris. Next base: position 1,774 of record NW_008679220.1, on the reverse strand, counting down.
TTACCAAGCAACCATTGCATCTCACAGACACTCGAGCCCACACACAAGAATTAGGACTATGCTGTTATGTTCTTTACATGCAGCCAGAGGATGCATGATAATAGTGTGCACTATGGAAGTTTACTACAAACGCTAGACAAGATAGAAAATAATCCTGCTAGGGATTTATCAAATAATACTGCATTTACTCTATCACTGATAAAAGTATAAGACAACCCACAAAGCTACCATATAAATTATACTAAAAATGCATTAAAAATGTAAGAGGATAACCTGGCTGCATCGTGTTTGATGCCCAAAGAAGTCTCAGATCTCTGAAGTTGTCATTTACATTTTTTTCCTTTATTAACATTACTGTGAAATAAAGAAATAAAAGCAATACTCTCACAGGCAAAGATTGCACAGTGTTATTTAGAGTCTGTTTTAGAGGATCATAGGCAAAACATGTAAACTTAAAAGCTGATGCAACTTCGCCCTTTACTTACTTTGTTGTGACTACGTATATGCAAAGTTTCAAACAGAGAAAAGTTGTATGTAACCAGAAAAAAAAGCGATACTCAGACAGAACAGGGTGGATTATGAACTGACTACTCTTCTCATATCTAATCTCCCTTGATTTTAAAAAGGTGAAGCAGACTTCTGTTGTCACAGTCTGAGGATAAACTTGTATATAGGCACTGATGTTCTACTGAACTTCAGCATTACTGACTCTGTGTGGCAAACCTCAGGCAGGTATACATTATTCAAAAGGAAAAAAGAAAAATACTTCTTTCCCCTCTACAGAGAAAGGTTCCACTTGTTTGGTTGATCATGTTATTAACAAACTCTCATTCAGTGGTTAAAAAAGGAAAAAAAAAATCTTTCAAAGTGTTGATATCATTTCCAGACAGTCTTGTCAGCATCACAATTTACAGGAAATAGTTGATGTTCTCAAACAAACCCTGTATTTACCCATAGACCCAAAGTGCTTAAAAAAAATCCTCAGTCTTTTGGAGGTTTTTTTTTAAATGTCACTCTGGTGGAATATCTGAGAGAGCTGTCTAACCTAACACACAGATTGTGAACATGAGGCAAACACAGACTGCAGTTCAGAAGACTACTGTAACTTCTATTCTCATTTTGTCCACGTCAGGAACTGGCTCTTACCACTACTTTCCTTTGCTGCCCCTTGCATTTTTAACTCTGGCAGTCTTTAAATGTTCAACTTTTCCTAAAACCAACAGGAAAGTAACATGATGCCACCAACATCCATAGGATTCAGTTGCGCAGTTGAACGTGCCTGCCCAAATGGCAAAGAAGTTTGATAGCTCCTTGAGAGACTTTACTGAACTCGACAAAATAAAAACTGAAGCGCGTTACATCATTGTGTGTTTCCATCAATATTCAAAATGCGCTGCATGCTGTAAAAGCAGTGAAAGCAGCAAGGTCCGCAGAACAGCTAACCCTGTCTTTACTAGACAATCTTTTCCCCTTGGCGGGGACTTGTTGCCCCAGCTCCTGCCCTGCCAAGCAAGGTGCTAGCACTGGCTGAGAAGTGATGAAGGGGAGACGTCTCTCCACTTCAGCTCATCACTTATCCCCACAGTTCAGTCAGTGCACTGAAGAAGTTTGCCATTCGCAGACAGAAAACATAACCAGTCGTGGAAAAAAAAGAAGATAAAATATAAAGGGAGACTAGAGGGCCCCCACTAGAACCCGCGTAGGAGTGTCAGAGTGTCTGTGCGCCGTGATTTGCAGCAGGGAGGCAGATAAACAAAGCCCCGAAATGTCAAGC
>NW_008679219.1:369-2363 GCF_000695815.1 Acanthisitta chloris | reverse complement strand
GCTTAGGCTAAGCTCCTTCCTCCGGCTGTTTTTGGACACTGCAATTTAGTCGTATATTAAAGTAAGCAGCTTAGGCAGCACCGGCCGTGGAACCGGCAGGGAAAGGCTGACCTGCACCATGGCACTGCCCGGCCCTGCTGCCCACCACCAGACCCACTGCGGGGAACTGGGACCCCCAGGGCCCCGGCAGGGCACGGCATCCCCGCATTCCTCATCCTGAATCGCGCATCCCGAATCGCTCATAATGAATGCAAATCCCACATCCTTTACCCTTTGTCCCACACCCCATAGCCCCATCTTCTGCATCTGCATCCTACATTCCCACCCTAAAGGAAGCTGTTTTATTAAGTGCTCCAAAAAAACCCCTGTTGAATATTTAAAAAAGGAAGAGCAATAAATACTCTGCTCTGTTATCACAAAGATCGCAGGTTCTTAATAATTGATCCCTGTAACGGGTGAGACGTGCGGTGGCCAGTGCTGCCTTCCCGCTGTGCCGTGCTGTGCTGCAGGGCACCTGCCCCACGGCACAGCACTGCCAGGCTGGCACAGCGCTGGGCACTCCCCGAGCAGGGGCTGGGGCTGGGGCAGAGGCAGACCTGGGAGCAGGGGACAGTGGGAACACAGGCAAATGGTCAGCACCTGATTGCCATTTCCCACTAATTGGGAGGGGGTTAAGCCACTCTGGCACCAGCAGTAAACTGCTTTGCCAGATGGCTGAGACCCCACGCTGGGCCACCGGCTGCCAGGGACCCTTCAGGCTGGGGAGGCTGGTGTGAGGGTGTACTGGGAGCGCCAGCATCCCGCAGTGGCACCGGGGATTGGATTTCGTGGCTGTAATGGAGCCTCCGGGCAGGCATGGGGCCGGGAGCAGGGCCAGCCCTAAATAATTCAGGGGGAAGGCGGTGACAGCAGTGGAGCAACCCTGGCAAGAAGTGTGAAAGCCAACGCCAGCACTGCACCACACCAGCGCTGACACAGCAGGCACCAAGTGGGAGCAGTGGCTGGGTTGGGGCTCGGCTGGGGCTGTGGGCGTAAATCCCAGAGGTGCTCAGGGCTAAATTGGTACACCTGGGGCAAGGGGATAAAAGGCTGGGGCTGGAGCTGGGCCTGGGATAGCTCTGGCCAGTGAGCATCACAGGATGTAGGGATCCTGTGATGGGCTCTGTGGTCCTGCCTGGAAGAAAGGATGCAGGTTTGTGACACCCAGGGACAGAGGGGTGCTGAGCTCTGGTGCACTTTCCACTGCCTCAGAACCCCCTGAATGTGAGGGAACTGTGCACCCCCACTCATCCATAGCCCTGGAGCAACAGCGCATCCCCCGGCTCCGTTTCGTCCGAGCCCACGGGTTATTTCTGGTGGCCTCTGACCTCCGCAGGAAATCGGATTAGGGGCCACCTAATCACCTGCTGCAGCCCTGTGGCAAGGTCTGGCACTGTGGGCCCTGTTGTGCCACATACGCTGAGGGAACCAGCCCGGCCCTGGGTACCCCTCAGGAGGCAAAGTGGGGATGCTGCTGCGACAGAGCCATCTGAGTGAGGCCGCTATGTCCAGCAGTGCCCACAGCCCTGGGCATGCAGAAAGGTCGTCTCCGGCGCGGGGAGCAGCCTCTCCTCGGCGGTCAGCCTAATCCATTTACATAACGTCGGGCGGAACAAAACCGAAGTGGCATGGCCCCGTGTTATCGCCCTGCAGCAGGAGCCGACTCAGTGGACGGTGGCAATGTTTCTGCCAGTGCTCACTGCTCTCCTCCTCGCCCTTTCTTTCTGGGCCATAAAGAAGGTGCTGCTGGCTGCCTGGCCTGATAATGCAGCCGCGTTGCCCTTGGAGCTGGGGAATGAGGGTGGCTGCGGCATTTGTCTCCAGTGCTGGCACCTTGCCCAGCAGCTGGAGGGAGGGATGGGTGGCAGCAAGTACCCTGCTCTCCCACTAGCCCCTCTCCTGCTGGTGGGTAGCGAGGCCCCGGCAGAGCCTGTCTGCTGCCAGCAGCGGGGGCT
>NW_008679219.1:0-213 GCF_000695815.1 Acanthisitta chloris | reverse complement strand
GGTGACCGAAGCGGGCTGCTAGGTGTAGGATGGTGGCACCAGAGTTGTCTGTATCCTGCAGGAGGAAGCAGGATGGCTGTTGGCATGAGGGACTCCGGTCCCCGCGTCAAGTTTTTTTTTCCGTGGGGCATCCCCAAGCCAGAACCTGTCCCGGGAGGGTGGGCTAGCCAGGTGGAGGTCCTGGCCATACGGAGCAGGGGTGGAGCGGGGACA
>NW_008679218.1:32753-33007 GCF_000695815.1 Acanthisitta chloris | reverse complement strand
AGCAGGGCCGCGCGGCAGGTGAGAGCGCTGAGCGGTGCTGAGCTCAGCCTGGGCACGGCCCCGTTGGTTCACAGCGCGCGAACCCCTAAGAGTCTGTCCCTTCCGTGTGTTTACTTAGTCATAGAATCACAGAATCAGCCTGGTTGGAAGAGACCTCAAAGAGCATCGAGTCCAACCCTACCGTGGTCACTAGCCCATGGCACTAAGTGCCACATCCAGTCTCAGCTTGAAAACCTCCAGGGATGGTGAATCCA